>NC_090921.1:236991843-237184554 GCF_040938575.1 Ambystoma mexicanum
TTTTAGTAGGAATGGGACGGTGGTAATGGGTCTGTAATTCGTGGGGATGTCAGGGTTGAGAGTAGTTTTTTTTAGTAGCGGTAGGACCCAGGACTGTTTCAGATTGCTGGGGACCATGTTGTTGGCGAAGGACAGGTTTATTAATTTGGTGATAAATGGGGAGAGATCCCTAGCTGCATCTTTTATGATCTGTGCGGGGCAGCTGTCCCCCTTGCAATTCGATGGTTTAAGGGATGCTATAATTTTCTGAACCTCCAATATGGATACCTTTTTGAAGGTGAAGCCTGAACTAGTGGCAGTAGGTGGAGGGGGCGTGGGGAAGGAGGTGGGATCAAGAGTGAGTTGTTGTCGTTTGTTGTTGATTTTAGTTTGGAGCCCTGAGATTTTGTTAGCTAGGGCATTCTGGATCCCTGTGCACCAGGGTTTATCCTTAGTGCAAGAGTCAGTGGGGGTAATGGGGTTTTCTAATTCCTTTAGTATGTTAAAGAGCTCCTTAGTACTGGAGCTTGCCTGGGAAATCCTAGTATTGAGAGATTCTTTCTTGGCCCGTATAATCTCATTTTTGTAGAGGGTGGAGATGTTGGTGAGATTGGTTCTGTTATTTATAGAAGGCACTGATTTCCAGAGTGCTTCAAGTTTGTTTTTTTGTTGACGCAGGGTTTTGAGCTCCGGGGTGAACCATGTGTTCAGGTGCGCTTTGGGTATTCCTTTGCGCAGTTTCAGTGGGGCAATGATGTCAATGGCTTTGGCCATGGACTCATTGTAGGCGTTGACCAGTTGGTTCAAGTCCGTTGTAGCGGGTAGTGCGTTTAAAGTAGGGATCACCAGAGGTATTAGGGCTTCCGCTGTGATATTGCTCTTTTTCCTAGTAGGGCAGGCAGGTGCAATGATAGGCCTTTTATGTGCTGAGTTGCTGGTAAGAATGTCAAACGGGAGGAGGTGGTGGTCAGTCCAGATAAGTTGTGTGGGATCTTTCGTAGTAATGTTGCAGTTAAGGGTAGTTATCCAGTCAAGGATTCTACCTTTTGAGTGGGTGGGTTTGGAGCAAAGTTGTTGGAGGCCATGCTCCTCTAATGCCATGGCCAGGGCAGTGGCTGGGGTGTCTAGGGGGTCGTTAAACCCAAGGTTAAAGTCTCCGAGTATAATCAATTGTGCTGATGGTTTGGAGCTTTCAGCAACTAGTGAAGTGATGTCTTCCTCAAATGAGCCAGGAGGGCCCGGGGGTCGGTAAATTAAGTGCAGCGTAATAGTGCTTTTAGGGGAGGTTTGAAATTTGACTGTAATGTGTTCACAGGATTTGAGTGGGGGAGCAGAGGATAGTCTGATGTCAAGCGTGGACTTAAAGATGATAGCTACACCGCCACCTCGAGCGTTCGGTCTATCTGCTCTAAGGATGCTGTAGTTATCAGGTATGGCTAGGGTAAGAGATGGACCTGCAGCATCGTGCAGCCATGTTTCGGTTACCGCAAGGAAGTCCAGGTTGTTTGTTAGAATAATGTCAGCGACTTCTGTGGCATGGGCGACTAATGATCTGACATTTAGGAGAGCTCCTTTAAGACTGGGATGGATAGTGTTGATGGGTGTTACAGTGTGAGGGTTGATCTTATTGAGTGATTTGGTAGGGCCTTTGCTAGGTCTGTGGTGGGTTCTGGCGCCAAGTCTAGAATTCCGATCGGAGGGGATGAGGGTAGTGTTACGGGAGTTGGTTGGGTTAGCTAGTGTAGAGGTGTTGTAGTCAATGGTAGGGCAAGATGCTCTCGTGTTGATGGGGTTCCGCTTATAGACAGCTAGGTGTGTGTTAGCTGCGACATGCGGAACGTGTGCATGTCTATGGGTGGGAAGGGCGGACTTGGTATCCGGGGGGAAGGCTGGTGTGGTGGGCAGGAATGGTGTAGGGCAGGTGATCGGGTGGTGTCTTGGGCAGGCGGGTCTGACTAAACCATTATTATAGGCTAGGTAACTGTTGCCAGTGCAGGGTATGTTACTTTGCATGACACAGAAAGGGAACATGATCGCAGTCAGGCAGAGTAGCATGCTGGGGCTAAGGTAATGTACAGGGGAGTGGCGTGAAGGGGGCATAGGCGTTATAGGTAGGGCACTACACAATGCGAATGAGGTCTAGGCGACCATAGGGCACAACACAATGCAAGTGGGGTCTAGGCAACCATAGGGCACAACACAATGCAAGTATGGTCTAAGCGACCATAGGGCACAACACAATGCAAGTGGGGTCTGGGCGACCATAGGGCACAACACAATGCAAGTGGGGTCTAGGCGACCATAGGGCACAACACAATGCGAATGAGGTCTGGGCGACCATAGGGCACAACACAATGAAAGTGGGGTCTGGGCGACCATAGGGCACAACACAATGCAAGTGGGGTCTAGGCGACCATAGGGCACAACACAATGCAAGTGGGGACTGGGCGACCATAGGGCACAACACAATGCAAGTGGGGTCTAGGCGACCATAGGGCACAACACAGTGCAAGTGGGGTCTAGGCGACCATAGGGCACAACACAATGCAAGTGGGGTCTAGGCGACCATAGGGCACAACACAATGCGAATGAGGTCTAGGCGACCATAGGGCACAACACAATGCAAGTGGGGACTGGGCGACCATAGGGCACAACACAATGCAAGTATGGGCTAAGCGACCATAGGGCACAACACAATGCAAGTGGGGTCTAGGCGACCATAGGGCACAGCACAGTTGCAGTGGTACGTTAGCGACCATAGGGTACGGCCAATAGCAGTCATGAGGCATGGAGCACTAAGGGCTAAGGATGCCTGTACTATTAAAGTGGTGGCAGCAGTAATGCATAGAGGCGGCGGAGTTGGAAGCATGAGCGTATGTAGCAAACAGTTAAAGAAACCGAGTTCAAATGTTTATGAGTGCGGAGTAGCAGAGGGCATACCAGAAAGCACAATAGTATAGACTGAGGGTATTCCCACTACTCACAAAAGATTAAAGGTCCGTGTCCCCTGGCTCCTGATGCTCCAAACAGGCTCTCAACAGGCCTTTGTATGGCCTTCGTAGGGCCGCCGGCGCATCCGCCTGCCGGCGGATGTAATGGGCGGGATAAGCGAGGCTTAGCCTCGATGTGGCGCCGCGATGCGCCCGGCATGCGGGGGTCAGGCAGGAAGTTGGACAAGGCCAGGCAGGCCTTCGTTGCAGCTTACCATACAATGTATACTTACTTGTTCCCCTTAAGCCTATCACAGCCTTTGATAGGTTTCCTATTATTTCCCATGCAGTATGACATCACGTCTGACGTATTCTTTGCATATAAGATTGTTTTTTTGAGAAAATCGTCAAGAGCCTGAGCGAACGTCCGTTGACGTCCGTTGATGTCCGTTGTAACCGCCCTGTTTTGGATAATTGTTAATAAAACAGTACCTTTGCCATCTTCCCGAGTTGGTTCCATTATTTGGACTCAGAATTATTCTGCAACCCCATCCATTGCATGCACGTTACTAAAGAGCCATATGCTCATGTGGTAGCGGTGCGGATGGTTGAAAAAGATCCAAACTAGTTTGTCTCCAGTGTTTCGGACGATCCGGCATCGTCCGCCATTAGCCGGAAGATCACAGGGTTTCCTGTGGGGAGCGGCGGATAGAATTAAATTTGCAATAGGTGTGTTTGGGCCATGATATCTTGCACCCCCACTATCAAAAGGTATCCGGGCGTCCAGGGAGGGGTTAGATTGTGCATCTACATTGATTGGGAACAGATTAAACATAAAACAGGATGACCACTTGTGTCAGTGTGAGTTTACCCCAGGGAGGTAGGGGATGCGAATTACCATAGGTGTGTTCAGGCCATGATATATTGCACCCCCCACAATCAAAAGGTATGGGGGTGTCCCGGGAGGGGGTAGATGGTGCCTCTACATTGTTTGGGACCAGATTAAACATAAAACAGGATGACCACTTGCGTCAGTGTGAGTTAACCCCAGCGAGGTAGGGGATGCGAATTACCATAGGTGCATTCAGGCCATGATATCTTGCACCCCCCACAATCAAAAGGTATGGGGGTGTTCCGGGAGGGGCAATGGGACGCCTCTACATTGGTTAGGACCAGAGTAAACATAAAACAGGATGACCACTTGCGCTAGTGTGAAATACTCCAAGAGAAATAGGGGATGCAAATTACCATAGGTGTGTTCAGGCCATGACATCTTGCACCCCCCACAATAAAAAGGTATGGGGGTGTTCCGGGAGGGGCAATGGGACGCCTCTACATTGGTTAGGACCAGAGTAAACATAAAACAGGATGACCAAATGCGCTAGTGTGAATAGCCCCAAGAGAAATAGGGGATGCAAATTACCATAGGTGCATTCAGGCCATGATATCTTGCACCCCCCACAATCAAAAGGCATGGTGGTCTCCAGGGAGGGGTTAGATGGTGCATCTACATTGGTTGGGACCAGATTAAACATAAAACAGGATGACCACTTGCGTCAGTGTGAGTTAACCCCAGGGAGGTAGGGGATGCAACCTACCATAGGTGCATTCAGGCCATGATATCTTGCACCCCCCACAATCAAAAGGTATGGGGGTGTTCCGGGAGGGGTTAGGGGACACCTCTACATTGGTTAGGACCAGAGTAAACATAAACCAGGATGACCACTTGCGCTAGTGTCAATAGCCCCAAGAGAAATAGGGGATGCAAATTACCATAGGTGCATTCAGGCCATGATATCTTGCACCCCCCACAATCAAAAGGCATAGAGGTCTCCAGGGAGGGGCTAGGGGACGCCTCTATATTGGTTAGGACCAGATTAAACATACAGCAGGATGACCACGTGCGCTAGTGTGAGTTAACCCCAGGGAGGTAGGGGATGCGAACTACCATAGGTGTATTCAGGCCATGATATCTTGCACCCCCCACAATCGAAAGGTATGGGGGTGTTCCGGGAGGGGTTAGAGGATGCCTCTACATTGGTTAGGACCAGAGTAAACATAAACCAGGATGACCACTTGCGCTACTGTCAATAGCCCCAAGAGAAATAGGGGATGCAAATTACCATAGGTGCATTCAGGCCATGATATCTTGCACCCCCCACAATCAAAAGGCATAGGAGTCTCCAGGGAGGGGCTAGGAGACGCCTCTATATTGGTTAGGACCAGATTAATCATACAGCAGGATGACCACGTGCGCTAGTGTGAGTTAACCCCAGGGAGGTAGGGGATGCGAATTACCATAGGTGTGTTCAGGCCATGATATCTTGCACCCCCACAATCAAAAGGCATGGGGGTCTCCAGGGAGGGGTTGGATGGTGCATCTTCATTGATTGGGACCAGAGTAAACATAAAACAGGATGACCATTTGCACTAGTGTGAATAGCCCCAAGAGAAATAGGGGATGCAAATTACCACAGGTGCATTCAGGCCATGATATCTTGCACCCCCCACAATCAAAAGGCATGGGGACTCCAGGGCGGGGTTAGACTGTGCATCTACATTGATTGGAACCAGATTAAACATAAAACAGGATGACCACGTGCGCTAGTGTGAGTTAACCCCAGGGAGGTAGGGGATGCGAACTACCATAGGTGCATTCAGGCCATGACATCTTGCACCCCCCACAATCAAAAGGTATGGGGTATCCAGGGAGGGGTTAGATGGTGCATCTACATTGATTGGGACCAGATTAAACATAAAACAGGATGACCACCCACACTAGTGTGAATAGCCCCAAGAGAAATAGGGGATGCAAATTCCCATAGGTGCATTCAGGCCATGATATCTTGCGCCCCCCACAATCAAAAGATATGGGGGTGTTCCGGGAGGCGGTAGATGGTGCCTCTACATTGGTTGGGACCAGATTAAACATAAAACAGGATGACCACTTGCGTCAGTGTGAGTTAACCCCAGTGAGGTAGGGGATGCAAATTACTATAGGTGCATTCAGGCCATGATATCTTGCACCCCCCACAATCAAAAGGTATGGGGGTGTTCCGGGAGGGGGTAGATGGTGCCTCTACATTTGTTGGGACCAGATTAAACATAAAACAGGATGACCACCTGCGCTAGTGTGAATAGCCCCAAGAGAAATAGGGGATGCAAATTACCATAGGTGCATTCAGGCCATGATATCTCGCACCCCCCACAATCAAAAGGCATGGTGGTCTCCAGGGAGGGGTTAGATGGTGCATCTACGTTGGTTGGGACCAGATTAAACATAAAACAGGATGACCACTTGCGTCAGTGTGAGTTAACCCCAGGGAGGTAGGGGATGCGAACTACCATAGGTGTATTCAGGCCATGATATCTTGCACCCCCACAATCAAAGGGTATGGAGGTATCCAGGGAAGGGCTAGGTGGTGCCTCTACATCATTTGGGACCAGAGTAAACATAAAACAGGATGTGTGTTACAGGTTTTGTGAATTACCATAGTTGCGTTCAGGCCATGATATCATGCACCCCAACAATGAAAAGGTATGGGGGTGTCAAGGGAGGAGGTAGGTGATGCCGATACATTGGTAGGGACCAGATTAAACGTTAAACAGGATGACGACTTGTGTCATTGTGAGTTAACCCCAGGGAGACAGGGGATGCAAATTACCATAATACATGTAGGGGGGCTGATCGTGTCTCTCCCAGCATATATATGAGGTGAAAATGGGGTTGAAATAAAAAAGTCAACATTTTGGGGGTCATAGTAATTGGGGCACAGTAATCAGATAGATCCGTCTTGGAAGCAGACACAGAATTGATAGTTGTAGCTGTAAGGGGAAGGGGATCTTTCGGTTGGAAATGCCACATTGTAGTGTGTGATGGCTGAATGCACGCCGAAGAACAGCGCTGCTGAGGACAAAAGGAAAGGAATTACACAGACTCTCACCAGTCTGCATTTCATCCCCATACAAACAGCCCAAACTTTAGGTAGGGGGCTTGAGCCTCATTAACCCAGTGGTGTTGTAGCCATGACATAGCGCAGCCCATACCAGTCACTTGCAGCAGTGTGTGATAATGTGCACAGTTTACCAAGCCGCGGGTGAACAGGGAGCTTAACACCAATTACGTAAAATACTGTTGACTTCCCTTCCCAATAACACATGCTGAAGGGAGACCCTACCATGCACCCCCCTGCATTATGACAGAGTTGTGTGACTGAGCCCAACCTCCCCCTTTATCCTTAAGAGAGACTCCTGCAGTGATTCCTCGTGCTTTGATGTCGGAATCAAATATAGAAAGGTTAATTATGCCATAAAAAATGTTTAAGCGCCCCATCTACTGTAACAGTACAAACTTTCTTATTATTATACCATTTAAAATAATAACATGTGCGCCCTATCTGCTGTCACAGTACAACCTTTCTTATTTTGGCTGTAGTGTGATGTTGGAATAAAATATAGAAAGGTTAATTATGCCATAAAACATGTTTAAGTGCCCCATCTACTGTAACAGTACAACCTTTCTTATTATTATACCATTTAAAATAATAACATGTGCGCAAATGTACAACTGAGCGAATGCTAGGCTCCTAGACTTTGCACAGTATTAAAAAAAAACAAAAACAACATGGGAAGCCGTATATTATACCATACTGTATGATATTCGGCTTCCCATGACAGAGTGAAGGCCCTGAAACAACGCCCACCTGGTAGCTCTGGCCAATCCCTGAACAGAGATGTTGGAGGGCGGGCTGTAGGCGGGCTATAACATTAGCTTTTCATTTCGGGCTGCATGTATGGCTGTAGCCATCAAGTGGGCGTGACTCCGAAGATTGCCGAACACTGCCTCCCACAATCTACCATGGGAGGCAGGATAGCATACAACACCGGGCACGACACCCAGCTGGACCGAGCCCACTTAAAGCCCTGCCTGTGGCTCATTTTACTAAGCTACGTAATTCGGCGGTGGGGACCCATTATGTGTAGAGACACACATAGGCATGTCCCCACTGCTGAAACGTGGTCATTTGCACGTCAGAGTGCAAAAGTGCAGGACAAAAGGTGGCATTTGTCCTGCACTTATGCACTATGACGTGCAAATGAAGTAAACGCTGCACATAAAGCCGGTGTAACGTCACTTTTTGCTATGTGTCAGAAAATCCTATCCTGCTGTCTGAGCACGCATGCGCATGCTCAGTCATTACTTAAAGGATATGATTTTTTGACACCAGGAATGTGGTGTACCTGTCTTTCTGGGCTCCCAGGGGTGCAATACATTTAACTTCATGAGAGCCAGGCTCTCTCAAATAACAGAACATAGTGAAGCCATGTCACTAGCAACTCCAAAACGGACATAAAAAGCACGAACCCAGCGGACGAAGGAACCTGAACGGAGCGGACACTTTGTTTTATAGGCTCACAGGATTCTAGTAAGTACTAAATGTTCAAAACATATTAAAGAATCCATCAAAAATGTATATGTATGTGTATGCGAACTAAGTGCATTATGTACGTGATAATAATGCACTTAGTTCACATACACGTACATATTTGGGGACCTGCACTGGCAGCAGATCCAGGGAGAGCCCGCCTATCACACGGGCTGAGCCCAGCACTAGCCCCAGCCCCCCCCCCCAGCTCTAGTGATAGCATTGAGCCCAGCAGTAGCCCCAGCCCCCCCAGCTCTAGTGATAGCATTGAGCCCAGCAGTAGCCCCAGCCCCCCCCAGCTCTAGTGATAGCATTGAGCCCAGCAGTAGCCCCAGCCCCCCCAGCTCTAGTGATAACATTGAGCACAGCAGTAGCCCCAGCCCCCCAGCTCTAGTGATAACATTGAGCACAGCAGTATCCCCAGCCCCCCAGCTCTAGTGATAACATTGAGAACAGCAGTATCCCCAGCCCTTAAAGCTCTAGTGATAGTATTGAGCACAGCAGTAGCCCCAGCCCTAGTAATAGCATTGAGCACAGCAGTAGCCCCAGCCCCCCAGCTCTAGCGATAGCATTGAGCACAGCAGTAGCCCCAGCCCCCCAGCTCTAGTGATAGCATTGAGCACAGCAGTAGCCCCAGCCCCCCGGCTCTAGTGATAGCATTGAGCACAGCAGTGGCCCCAGCCCCCCAGCTCTAGTGATAGCATTGAGCCCAGCAGTAGCCCCAGCCCCCCAGCTCTAGTGATAGCATTGAGCCCAGCAGTAGCCCCAGCCCCCCAGCTCTAGTGATAGCATTGAGCCCAGCAGTAGCCCCAGCCCCCCCAGCTCTAGTGATAGCATTGAGCCCAGCAGTAGCCCCAGCCCCCCCCAGCTCTAGTGATAGCATTGAGCCCAGCAGTAGCCCCAGCCCCCCCAGCTCTAGTGATAGCATTGAGCACAGCAGTAGCCCCAGCCCCCCAGCTCTAGTGATAACATTGAGCACAGCAGTATCCCCAGCCCCCCAGCTCTAGTGATAACATTGAGAACAGCAGTATCCCCAGCCCTTAAAGCTCTAGTGATAGTATTGAGCACAGCAGTAGCCCCAGCCCTAGTAATAGCATTGAGCACAGCAGTAGCCCCAGCCCCCCAGCTCTAGCGATAGCATTGAGCACAGCAGTAGCCCCAGCCCCCCAGCTCTAGTGATAGCATTGAGCACAGCAGTAGCCCCAGCCCCCCGGCTCTAGTGATAGCATTGAGCACAGCAGTGGCCCCAGCCCCCCAGCTCTAGTGATAGCATTGAGCCCAGCAGTAGCCCCAGCCCCCCAGCTCTAGTGATAGCATTGAGCCCAGCAGTAGCCCCAGCCCCCCAGCTCTAGTGATAGCATTGAGCCCAGCAGTAGCCCCAGCCCCCCCAGCTCTAGTGATAGCATTGAGCCCAGCAGTAGCCCCAGCCCCCCCCAGCTCTAGTGATAGCATTGAGCCCAGCAGTAGCCCCAGCCCCCCCAGCTCTAGTGATAGCATTGAGCACAGCAGTAGCCCCAGCCCCCCAGCTCTAGTGATAACATTGAGCACAGCAGTATTCCCAGCCCCCCAGCTCTAGTGATAACATTGAGAACAGCAGTATCCCCGGCCCTTCCAGCTCTAGTGATAGTATCGAGCACAGCAGTAGCCCCAGCCCTAGTAATAGCATTGAGCACAGCTGTAGCCCCAGCCCCCCAGTTCTAGTGATAGCATTGAGCACAGCAGTAGCCCCAGCCCCCCCAGCTCTAGTGATAACATTGAGCACAGCAGTAGCCCCAGCCCTTCCAGCTCTAGTGATAGCATTGAGCACAGCAGTAGCCCCAGCCCCCCCAGCTCTAATGATAGCATTGAGCACAGCAGTAGCCCCAGCCCCCCAGCTCTAGTGATAGCATTGAGCCCAGCAGTAGCCCCAGCCCCCCAGCTCTAGTGATAGCATTGAGCAGAGCACGAGCCCCAGCCCTTCCAGCTCTAGTGATAGCATTGAGCCCAGCAGTGGCCCCAGCCCTTCCAGCTCTAGTGATAGCATTGAGCCCAGCAGTAGCCCCAGCCCCCCAGCTCTAGTGATAGCATTGAGCCCAGCAGTAGCCCCAGCCCCCCCCAGCTCTAGTGATAGCATTGAGCCCAGCAGTAGCCCCAGCCCCCCCAGCTCTAGTGATAGCATTGAGCACAGCAGTAGCCCCAGCCCCCCAGCTCTAGTGATAGCTTTGAGCACAGCAGTAGCCCCAGCCCCCCCAGCTCTAGTGATAACATTGAGCACAGCAGTATCCCCAGCCCTTCCAGCTCTAGTGATAGCATTGAGCACAGCAGTAGCCCCAGCCCCCCCAGCTCTAGTGATAGCATTGAGCCCAGCAGTAGCCCCAGCCCCCCAGCTCTAGTGATAGCATTGAGCAGAGCACTAGCCCCAGCCCTTCCAGCTCTAGTGATAGCATTGAGCCCAGCAGTGGCCCCAGCCCTTCCAGCTCTAGTGATAGCATTGAGCCCAGCAGTAGCCCCAGCCCTTCCAGCTCTAGTGATAGCATTGAGCCCAGCAGTAGCCCCAGCCCCCCCAGCTCTAGTGATGCATTGAGCAAAGCAGTAGCCCCAGCCCTCCAGCTCTGGTAATAGCATTGAGCCCAGCAGTAGCCCCAGCACCGCCAGCTATAGTGATAGCATTGAGCTCAGCAGTAGCCCCAGCCCCCCAGCTCTAGTGATAGCATTGAACCCAGCAGTAGCCCCAGCCCCCCAGCTCTAGTGATAGCATTGAGCCCAGCAGTGGCCCCAGCCCCAGCCCCTCCAGCTCTAGTGATAGCATTGAGCCCAGCAGTAGCCCCAGCCCTTCCAGCTCTAGTGATAGCATTGAGCACAGCAGTAGCCCCAGCCCCCCCAGCTCTAGTGATGCATTGAGCACAGCAGTAGCCCCAGCCCCCCCAGCTCTATTGATAGCATTGAGCACAGCAGTAGCCCCAGCCCTTCCAGCTCTAGTGATGCATTGAGCCCAGCAGTAGCTCCAGCCCCCCAGCTCTAGTGATAGCATTGAGCACAGCAGTAGCCCCAGCCCCCCTCCCCCCAGCTCTAGTGATAGCATTGAGCCAGCAGTAGCCCCAGCACTCCCAGCTCTAGTGATCCCATTGAGCTGAAGCCTGGGTACACTACACAGTGAGGACCTGCACTGGCAGCAGCTCCAGGGAGAGCCGGCCTATCACACGCTTAAAGGATAGGATTTATTGACAGCAGGAATGCAGTGAGCCTGTATTTGTGGGGAACCAGGGGTGCAATTTCTGTAACTTGATGTGAGCCAGGCTCACTAAAGTAACAGAACACAGTGAAGCCATGTTAAGAGAGACTCAAACCAAATGGCCTCACGCTGCCCTATGAAGGCGTGGGGTGGAGTGTGCTGATGCCTTGCTCTCCCCTGGAAGCAGCGCTTAAAGGATACGGCCACCCTAATAATCATGCCCACCACACCTTAGCATCTTCCAGCACCCCACCTAAACTCATATCGTGCACCTCAGCACAGAACACCACCCACCCTGGTTGGCTCCATCTCTACAACCCACAGCCTCAAGCTCACCTCACAACAGCTCACGCCACCCACCCTCCCCACACCACCCACATAACTGAACCACGCTACCTCAGCCCACTTCCTCACCACCTCACCAACATCACCCCAGCCACCCTTAACCCACCACCTTGCCCACTCCATCCACTCACCAAAGCTAAACTCTCTTACCTCATCCCACACACCCTTACCGCACCACTTTACACAACATGCACAGACCCTAACTCACCACAGCCCATACGCTCACCCTACCGCCCACCCTTTCATCCTACCTCACTGCAGCACTCCAAATGGCTGTGAAACCTAACAGCACCCCCTTTACTCACCCACTCTAGCATGCCCTGGCCTGCCACTCATTAACCCAGTCGAACCCCACCCAGAATCCCAGACTTTCACTAGCCCCTCAACCCCAACCAACCCTTGTTTATCCCAGCTCACCTACTTCACCCTAGCACCCCATCTTAGATCGTCTTGTCACCATGCTTACTCCCGAAACACACCTAGCCTAGTTTACCTTAGCACTGAAACCCGCTCACTTTAGATCACCGCAATAGTGAATCCCAACCATCCGAACACACCCCAGTCCTATATGTTATGTTATGTTACTTGGCATTTATATAGCGCTCTATATATCATTGATATGACCTCAAAGCGCTGGTAGGTTGAACGCCCTCGGGAACCGTAGTTCTGGTCAACAATTTACCTGCCTCAGCTTTGCCCTTCCTCCATCCATGTACCCTAGCACATGCCAGCCTAAAGCTCACCACACCCAACCCCACCCCACTTCACTTCATCCACCCAGCCTGTCCCAACGACCTAACCTCACCCTAAACCCTCACCCAGAAATCTCAGACTGCCCACAATCACCCCACTAATGCACCTAATTCCACCCAACCACCGCCTCTCCTCAACCAAACCAACCCCCACTACCTCACATCACCCCATCTACAGCACCCACCCAACCATGTCACTTGCTCATCCAACCTCATCACATTAGCTCGCCTCATCCAACATAATATCACCCCACCACCTCACTGACCCCAGGACCCCTCCCACCTAGGCTAACAATAGCACATACGCTTGAGGACCCTAGCTTACCCTAGCACAATACCCACTTACCCTAGCTCATCCAGGCACAACAACCCATTTCTCATAACTAGCCCCAGAACACCATAGCTCACCCCAACACCCCACTCACACAGGTAAGGTCACCTCAAAGTAACACACCACCCACCCAACCCAGCGTGCCCAAGCAACCCACCCAGAGCTCACCCCAGGAGTCCACCCACCCAAACTCACCCAAGCAGCTCAATAGCTCACCCACACTTGCTACCCCAGGATCACACCTAACCCTCTACCCACCCTTCCTCACCTAGAATCCCTGCTGCTGGTTGCAACACCACACCAACACACACACACACCCTAAGAACCCACCCAAGCTCACTCCCATACCCTATGACTCCCTGATCACTCCCAGCCCGGCTACATCACTGCAACACATGCGGCTCACTCCAGCACCCCAACCACCCTTGCGACTCTCTTAGCAAACCCTAGCTCACCCCAGCAAACCTAGCTCACCCCAGAACAACCTACCACACCCAGGAACCCTAGCTCAGCCAAGCATTCACCCCAATGCAAATGCAATAAAAACAAGCACACCTCATTCAACATAGCTCATCCCAGCGGCCCACCTATCCAACCACCACGAAAGCACCCCAGAAAACATGAGTTCACCCCAGCGCCCCATTCTCCCCAGTCACACAACCTCCCTGACACCTCACTTGACCTCACACACCCCAGTAAACTTCAACAAACCACTTTGCCTCATCCTACACAAGCTTACCCAACAACGTCACCCCGCCCTAGCTCCCCAGCATAACACCGACCCACCCTAGCTCTCCGCAGCACGCCACCCATCTACCCTAACTAATCCCTGCACAACACATATCCACCCTAGCTCCCTCCAGTACATAAACCTCCCGGCCTAGCTTGCCCTGGCACAATAACTATTGTAGCTCACCCAGGGCACCATAGGCTGCCTCAGCAAACCAATCCACACACCAATCCCAGCTTGCATCAGTACACTCCCGACCTTTCCTCTCTCCAGCTCACCACCCACCCACCCTAGCTCACAACATAGCTCACCACAAAAAACATCCCACTCACCCTAACTCTTACTAGCATACAATCTACCAGCCCTAGATCACCTGTGAAGTACAATCACCCTCCTCTAGCTCTTAGCAACACCCCCTGCACCCTAGATCACTTCAGCACAAGATCACTATGGCAGCCAATCTGTCAATCCAAACTCACCAAAGCATCCCATCATCCAAGCATCCTATCCACCATAAATTCCCCCAACACTGCACACATTTTAACTCATCTCAGCCCTTAGCCACTCACTCTAGCTCACGACAACACAGCACCCACCCACCTAGCTCATCAGGTACAACATCCAACGGCCGTAGCTCACAGCAGCAAAACGCCCCTGCCTAGCATGACACAGACTAGCACGCCGATCCTCATTCACCCCAGCAAACCATCCATCCTAGTTAACCCTAGCCCCACACCCACCAGGGCTATTCCCACCAACCCCACCCTAATTCACCTCATCAAGCCACTGTACCTAAGCTCATACCAGCACCCAGCCCACTTAACCTAGCCACCCAGCATCTGAACAAGCTTACATAGCTTATCACAGCACATCACCAACCCACCCTAGGACACTAGAGCAAATAACAACGTCACAGTGGCTCATCCAAGCACCCCACCATAACTCACCCCAGCACAGCACCCACCCAGCCTAGCTCACGCCAGCAGCCCACCAACCCACATAAGCTCACCCGAACTGTATAGCCAAACACCCAATTACATCCCAGTACAGGCTCCTCTCAAGACATCAACCCCACCCTAGAATGCATCTTCCTGATGCCTGCCCACTGCATCAACTGAGCAATCCCTAGTTCACACAAGCATCCCCTAGCTTACACACGCATCCCACATCTCCCAGGCCCACCGGCACCCCAATAACAAACAAAAAAACACCCGCGACCAGGCCCGCTTTCCTCCCCAGCTCGCCACAACCCTCCCAGCTCCCCTACCTCACATCCCGCCCCCGAACCCTGATTGGAGCTTTGCTCCGTGTGTTTCAGGTCCATCGACCTACGTGAGCCACGCAGCTCATTCCTCTGCTGCAGCCCAGGTAAGGCTGCCCACAGCTCCCAAGCCCACCGGCACCCCAATAACAAACAAAAAACACCTGCAACCAGGCCCGCTCCCTCCCCAGCTCGCCACAACCCTCCCAGCTCCCCTTCCTGGATCGCAGCCCTCCCGCCTCCCATCCCGCCCCCGAGCACTGATTGGAGCTCTGCTCCGTGTGACATCTAGATTTGGTCCAGAAGCACGGTGAGTGTCACACCCTCATTCAACCGTCCCTCAGCAACATCTGTGTTGGCCCCGAGGCCCCATCCTAACCCGCAGTAGTCCTTCCCCACCTGCACCCTCTTCCTGCTTTTCCCTTCCGTCTTGCCTCCCGACCCACCCCAGAGGCAGGTAAGTGTGACCGCTTCCAGAGAGCCCCCTGGGCCCATAACATTTACTTTCTGTGCCCATTCCAGCGCCCCAGCGCCGTTGCTGCCTACTGCCCCTCTCCCCCGCCCCCGCTTCCTTCACTGGGAAGCCTTTTTCACTGGTCTTCCCAGTGCAGCCCCCTGCCCGGCAGCCCCTGCAGCTAAAGGCCCCAAGGCCAAGGGCGGCCCCAACAGAGGAGGCTCCAGGAAGTGTCAGCAGGAGTCCACAGGGGAAGCCAGGTGCCAGCCGTCAACCATCAACTACAAGGACCAGTAAGGTAGGAGTGGCCTGGGTTAGGAGTAGATCAACCACTCTACCCTATAATCCTAGCTACTTAACAAACCGATATAAAACTGTTCCAAAATGTATCAGAGTTTCTGTTCCCAAATTGTATTATAAAATAATCAGATTGCATTGATAGGCCTCTCTCCCACAATACAGGTCTCCAAAATTTGGCAGGGTTTCTGTTCCCAGATTGTATTGTGTGATATTCAGATTGCATGGATAGGCCTCCCCCCCAATAAACATGTCTCCCAAATTTAGGAGGGTTTCCGTTCCAAAATTGAATTGTATGATATTCCGATTGCATTGATAGGCCTCTCTCCCACTATACAGGTCTCCCAAATCTATAAGAGGTTCTGACCACAAACTGTATTGTATGATATTCATATTGCATTGATATGCCTCTCTCCCAGTACACAGGCCTCCCAAATTTAGCAGGGTCTCTGTTCCCAAATTGTATGGCATGATAATCAGAGTGCACTGATAGGTCTCTCCCCACTATACAGGTCCCCCAGATTGATCTGGGATTCTGTCCCCAAACTGCAAAGTATGATATTCTGATTGCATAGATAGGCCTCTCTCCCACTATACAGGTCTCCCAAGTCTGACAGGGGTTCTATTCCCAAGTTGTATTGTACTATGTTCGGATTGCATTGATAGGCCTCTATCCCACTGTACAGGTCTCCCAAGTCTAGCAGGGGTTTGATTCCCAAATCGTATTATATGATATTCAGATTGCATTGATAGGCCTCTCTCCCACTACACAGGTCTCCCAAATTTAGCAGGGACTCTGCTCCAATTTTTTTTAATCATAAGGATTACAATACTCCTTAGGCTCCCTCCTACCATACGAGACTCTAGGACATAGTCAGAATTAGTCTCAAGCACAAACCTAGCTCCCTCCAGTACATAAACCTCCCGGCCTAGCTTGCCCTGGCACAATACTTATTGTAGCTCACCCGGGGCACCATAAACTGCCTCAGCAAACCACTCTAAACTTAGCTTAACCACCTTAACATACTCCTAGTGAGGACCAGACCCTGATAGAATAGTTCTACCGCCCTCACCCTTTCCGAGAGACTTACGTAGACAGCACTGAACTTTGACCTACACCCCTGACAACAGTACGCCCAGCTCCAAAACCCCAACGGTCAGCGCTCGGCGGATACACAAACCGACCCACCGGAAGAACAGACGGCACAAAAGCACCCAAGCCTACCAACACAAGAAGAAATACCAGCACTCCCATCACAAGACACAGCAGCCAACCACTCAACCGGCACCTCAGCACTGAGCACCAAAATGCCCCGGACCAGAAAGGGACACTGAGAAAGAGCACAAGACAAGGCCGCACTGGACACAGGCACACAAATCCAACCTACCAATGAAGCAACAACCTCAAATAGAGGAAACACAACGCCAAAAACCAAAACGACCAGAACAAAATTCCAAAGGGAAAATTCCTTATATATCTCACACCATACCTCGCAACAACCCCTGAACCAGGATACCCCAAAGACACAGAGACAGCAAGACACACAAAGAACATCCCGAGACAACCAGGAAAAAGACGGGAACACCCAAGAAGAATGTGGCTAGAGTCCGACCCCATACATCAAAAGAACAGAAGGACAGCCTCAACACCCGCGCCATACCGGATATAACGACAATGAAGATCTTACAACGAACAACCCAAACATGAACCTAACTGACCAATTCAACGAAGAAGAAGCCTTCAAGCACCTTCACCTAACCAGCACAAACGGAGAAGCAACACCAGTGAACAGCCAAGCTTTCAATCTAGCAGACCGCTTCAATGAAGATGCAGCTTCAGCTGATCCTCATACACCCTCCTACAATGAAGATGCAGCCTTTGCTGATCCTCATTCACCCCAATCAACTCCAACAACGATGCACCGAATCCAAACAATCAAAACCAAAACAAGGAACAACCAACAAGCAAAACCACACCAAAAAGATCCACTACAACCTCATCAATGCAAGAACAATGTCCAAACATGCCACCGAGATATACGATCTGCTCTGCGACGGAGGGATTGACATCCTATTTGTAACAGAAACTTGGCTAGACGACAATTACAAGATCACCCGCAACAACTGCTTGCCTGAATACTTCAAATGCGTCCAATCAAACAGAAAAACCAAAAGAGGGGGAGGGCTGGCAATCATTCACAAGGAACACCTGGATATCAAACTTGAAGACCCACTAATCATCGATAAATGCGAATCCCTAATCATACGTCTAGCAGTAACACCCAAAACAAACTTGAAATTCGTACTAATATATAGACCACCAACCTACGATGCAACCTTCCTAGCCATCAAACACAATGACCTGATAGTCCTAGGAGACTTCAACATTTGATTTGAAGGAGAAAGTACGACCAATACAAAAATAGCTAACCAGCCAATGAACCTACAACAGCAGCAAGCAGCAATGAACCTACAACAACTGGTCAAAGGAGCAACCCACTCGGCAGGGCATACACTTGACGCAATTTTCGCTAACAAACTACTTCTCACCACGGCACCCTCAATTGAAATACCCTGGAGCGACCACCTCATCACCCCATTCGTAATCAAAATGAGCACGCTAACAAACACCACGCTAACAAAAAATCAACCGGACAAAACAACGAAAACCATGAAAAGAAATTGGAGAACCATCAAAAACTCCAACCTGAATGAACTCCTGAAGCTAAACAAACCACACCCAACATTCATGGAAGGAGATGACCTGGACAAAAAGGTATCCCTGCTACATTCCTGGATTATGACTACTATAGACAACATCGCCAAAGGAAAACCCTTCGCTTCCACTACTTAGCACCATGAAAAGAAAAAAACGAAGACGAGAACTTCATTGGAGAAAACAAAACGACGCAGCGAACAAACTGAAATTCCTACAACACAACCTGGCTTACAAAAAGGAAATACAAAAAGCAAAGAGGAAACACTACGACAACTGAATTTTCGAAGCACCAAACACCCAAAAAGAGCTCTTCAAAATCATAAACGAAATCAAAAACCCTCTGGGATGTAACATCACACCAACTCCATCCGCGAAACTCTGCAACGACCTTGCAGACCACTTCAAAAACAAAATCACCAACATCCAACAAACCATACAAAGCAGACCGTCTGATCTGACCACAACCCCAACCTACGCCCGGGAGGAGCACCCAAACAAACTACAAAGCTTTCCAGAAATATCAGTGGAGACATTCGTCAAACTGGTGAATGAAAGCAATAACTCAGGGTCCCCCGAAGACCCCTGCCCACCAGACATATACAAATCGATTCTTAAACAAGGAATGCCCATGGAATATCACAGGAACGGCCTCAACCATTCCATCGCAACTGGGAAAGTGGCACAAGCCTTCAAAACTGCATACATTAGGCCACTACTCAAAGATACAGCGGGAAACGTAGAGGACCTCTCCAACTACAGACCCATCTCCAACATCCCGTATTGAGCCAAGCTGCTCGATACATACATATACAAAACAACCCAAGAGTTTATAGAAGAGCACGGCCTACTAGACCAGGCACAAGTTGGCTTCAGACCACTGAGAGGAACGGAATCAGCTCTACTCTCAATATGGGACGATCTAAAAATCAACGCAGACTTGGACAACAGCACTGCCTTGATACTCCTAGACCTGTCGGCAGCATTTGACACCGTCGACCATGACACCCTCATAACGAGATTAGAAGGACTTGGAATAACAGACACCGCCCTACTATGGATCAAATCGTTCCTAACAAACAGAACAGAAACCGTATGGATGAAACCCTTCAAATCCAGCCCGATCGATTCCACCTGTGGAGTACCACAAGGAACATCCTTCTCCCGCTACTATTCAACATCTACCTGTATCTACTTATCAGAATCATCAAAAGCCACAGCCTCACCTGCTACAACTACGCTGACGATACACAAATAATCTTCAAAATACAAGACAACCCGGAAAAAACTCAACGCTAGAAAACTGCCTCTGCGATGTATTCTTCTGCATGAACTCCAATTCCCTCAAAATCAACCCAGGCAAAACTGAAATAATGATAGTCCCAAAAATGGAGGAGAAAACCAATTCATCCCTTGACCAAGGGAACTCGGGACAACCCCAGCACCCTCGCCGATTGTAAAAAACCTGGGGGTTCTGATGGACAATAATCTCACGCTAGAGCAACAAGTAAATGCTCTCCCTAAGAAACGCTTCTTCCTCCTGCGAGCGGCAAAGAGAATCTTACCATTCCTATTGTTCACCAACAAAACAACCACCATCATCGCCCTAGTCATGTCCAAAGTAGACTACGCCAATAGCCTATGCATGCCTGAACGACTCCTAAAAAAACTACAATGAAGTCAAAATGCGGCAGCCAGACTACTTCTGAAACTACCCCGAAGAGAACACACCGCACCAGCACTGAAAACACTACATTGGCTACCAATAAAACAACAAATAAAATTCAAAACAATGTGCATTACGCACAGAGCAGTACACAACGAAGGCGCTGAGTTCCTAAGAGACAAACTGCGCCTACATCAACCAACAAGAACGCTCAGATCAATCATGGACATCCGCCTGGAACCGAAGCCCTACAACAAAAGAAGACTAGGAGGATCCTCCTTCTCTCACCAAGCCTCGAAAACCTGGAACGACCTTCCAAAGTACATACGTAACACAAGAAACCACCTATTATTCAGGAAAATACTCAAAACCTGGCTCTTCACGTCATAACTAAAAAGACTGGCCCCAGGGGCACCGACATTACTAAAAACATCAATGAACGTAGAGCGACCGCGATACACACCGATCAATCAATGGGAAAAGCCAAGGTAAATATCCCACGACATACTAAAGGACCAAACGGGAGACCAGCGCAATACGACCAAAGACAGTAAACATAGCAAATTAAGACGGAAAGACTAGAACAAATCATCAAGAGGACCATGACCTTAACTGTTACCTTCCCCCAACAGCCCTAAGGACAAAACATAGAGAGGGAAAGGAAGCACTGCACCACGGGCCCCAATGCAATGGGTGAGAAACAGAATGTTTCTTCACTACACACTGTCCACCAATACAAAGCAGGAAGCACAATACCCCACAACACAAAACTACAACTAAACAGTCCCAAGGATGCTCACCCAACGGAAACCAAAGAACCAGTCAGGACAGAAGGACACGAACGTCTGAATACACAGGCTCACCAAGACGCATCCACTAGGACAACACATCAACACGACTCCGACCCTGAACCATTCAAAGCCTTAACCGACCAGGGTCACACTAGATCACCTGAGAATAGATATCACCCACCCAGTCCCACACCTGAAGATTAGGTTCAGACGCACCTACCAATCCAAACTATACTCAACAGGATACAGTTGGATCAGCGCAAGACCACCAAAGCGAGTCCACCCACGAGGAAACAGCAACATTCCAACCCACAGGTATACAACTCTAACTGAACCATAAGTACCTGAATCAGGATACAGACCCCACTAACCCAACCCTCAATCTTCTGCATACTTAAACCCACACAAAACCACACAACCATCTCTCTCCCAGCAATCCGCACGCACTTTACACACCGCATCAACAACACATAAACTTCGCCCACAGCACTCGAGGCCTTCGCCCGATCCAATACTAGCACCAAAGCCCAGCACTCGGTGTATACCGAGCTGAAGCTGCCAACAGCCCACCACTTCTCCCACTCTCCTTCTCCCCTCTTCCCGACTAACCCTACCCACCCTTCCTGTTTACAGATCCGCCAGAGCGCCTGAGAACCAATTCCGTTGGTGACGGTGCGCTATACAAGTACCGCTAACATAACATAACACAAGCATCCCATAGCTCACACAAGCATCCCATAGCTCGACCGAGCACAACACACCCAACTGAGCTGAAAGCACACTTTAAAGGCCTCATTACAAGTTCAGTGGCACGGCAAAAAGTGGTAATTCCATTACTGCCACCTTTTTGGCCGGTAGCAGAATTACCGCCATTTTTCACAAACCACTGAACACAAACACAAAAGTATGCCAGTCAGGTAACACAATGGTGTCCCCTCCAAAAACATCTTTTGTTTTTGCAGATACCCTGATTACTGGACAATTATCAACACACTTGTTCTGTGACGAAATCGTACAGTTTCTCCTCATGGTGTATGAAATGGTAGGACGATCCTATAATTTTAACCAACCGCGCGTTGCACCCTGGAACTTGCGGAGTTCCATATTAAATTTGACAAATAATAAATACTACGAACTCCAAAATGCAGAAGCCTGTAGCGCTTTGTAAAGTGTGCAGTGGACCTCTGCTGCACCAGACTGTATGCAGACCTGTCCACATTGGCCTCTTGGTGGCCCCCACACCTAACACCTAGTGGCGAGCCCCCAACCAGCCATGGAGATTCACCGACTTGGGGGGGGGTGTTAGAGATGCAGGCGGCTCCAAGGGGAAGTAGCGCCTGGCAAATGGCAGAGTGTGATAAAAGTGAGTGCATGCTGGGGTGAAGAGGATGGCAGAAGGACATTGGCCGAATACTGGGGCAAGGTGTGAGGGGCTGTCCAGAGGCAGGGCTGGATAGTGGGAGGCAGGGAAATGTTTATGTGCACAGGTTTGGGGAGTAGTAGCCCTTTTTGCTTGCTGAATTGGATGCAGACTGCACCCCATACATAATTGATGCGTGATGCCCCTGGTGGCTAAAGTTGTGCCTGTGCAGACCTTGCGCCCCAGACACATGCAGGCCTGAGTGGAAGTAAACTTGAGGTCCCTGCGCATGCGTGCAGAGAGCTGCACAGACCACAGGCTTTGCCTTGCGCTGACCTCGGCCGAAGAGGGCAGAGCATGGCATCAGCGAGGCAGTGCCCTCACAGGAACATGGCTTCAGCAGGAGCACAGCTGCAGAGCCACCAACAAATCAATGAAGCCGCGGTCAGCTTTCACTCCCTGTACCCCTCTCTCTATGTCCTTCCCTGAATTCTCTTCTCATCCATATTAGTGTACCCCATTACTGCAACCTCTGTACGGCTACATGCGAGCTATAAGAAAGTGAGTGCACACCTGCATGCAGATATGTACCCTATGTGTGCGGAGGTCGTGGCATTTTTCCAAACGGAACCAGCAGTACCTGGACCAGGCTACAGACCCCACTAACCCAACCCTCAATTTTCTGCATACTCAACCCACTCACAAAACCATTTCTATCCCAGCAATCCCCACGCACTTTACCACACCTTATCAACAACACATAGAGCGAACCTACAGCACACGAGGCCTCGCCCGATCTGACACTTGCACCAAAGCCCAGCACTCGGTGTATACCGAGCTGAAGCTACCAACCGCTCACCACTTCTCCCACTCTTCTACTCCCCTCCTCCTCGACTAATCCTACCCGCCCTCATCCTGTTTACAGATCCCCCAGAGCGCCTGGGGAACAACTCCGTTGGCGACGGTGCGCTATATAAGTACCTGTAACATAACATAACTTTTCCAATGATTTCAATATGAAAAGTACTGTTGTGACATGTTGCCAGAAAAGGTGCAGACAAAGCTCAACCTGTTGGCAAATCTCTAAGTTGAATATTGTTTGAGCTTATAGCCGTCAACAATCATGTCCTTGTATTGTTTCTTCGCAATACTAATGATCAATATAGTAAAGCAGTGGTGGGGCATATAGAGGTTGCGCAAGCTGCCATCCTTAAAAATGGACTTTGAGGCAGTACGGTGACACAAAAAGTTTCAATCCACTTGGGTATGTCATCAAACTGAAAAAAGAGGAATTGTTTCCATAACCTCTTATTCCACTTACCCCACTTTCCCGGTGCAGGGGCAAATGCCTGCTCTCGTTAGGATTTTCTGACGGGTAGGAAAAAATAGTTCCATGTGTTAATATCCACGCAAAAATATCGTGATACAAAAATATCGCCGTATTTTTGCAGCGATATTGAGCCATGGACCCTGTGGGGGGCACCCCCCGCAACCCCAGCATTATTTTTAAATGTATGGGGGACACCCCCGCAACCCCCACTCCCACAAATTATACCCCCAAAAATATCGCCTATTGCAAGACAAACAACCATATATACAGCTATATTTTTGGTGGGGATAATATGTAGGGATACCGAATAAATGACGGTCAGGCTGTCAGATTTTCCTACCCCATCACTTTTTCCTACCCCTGGGTCCTACCCCGTCACTTTTTCCTACCGCTGGGTGGGTTGCCCAATGCCTGCTGTTGGTAGGATTTTTTGATGGGTAGGAAAAAATGACAGGCCAGGCTGTCAGATTTTCCTACCCCGTCACTTTTTCCTACCCCTGGGTGGGTTGCCCAATGCCTGCTCGCGGTAGGATTTTCTGACGGGTAGGAAAAAATGACAGGCCAGGCTGTCAGATTTTCCTACCCCGTCACTTTTTCCTACCCCTGGGTGGGTTGCCCAATGCCTGCTGTCAGTAGGATTTTCTGATGGGTAGGAAAAAATGACAGGCCAGGCTGTCACTTTTTCCTACCCCGTCACTTTTTCCTACCCTTGGGTGGGTTGCCCAATGCCTGCTCTCGGTAGGATTTTCTGACGGGTAAGAAAAAATGACAGGCAGGCTGTCAGATTTTTCTACCCCGTCACTTTTTCCTACCCCTGGGTGGGTTGCCCAATGCCTGCTGTCGGTAGGATTTTCTGACTGGTAGGAAAAAATTACAGGCCAGGCTGTCAGATTTTCCTACCCTGTCACTTTTTCCTACCCCTGGGTGGGTTGCCCAATGCCTGCTCTCGGTAGGATTTTCTGACGGGTAGGAAAAAATGACAGGCCAGACTGTCAGATTTTCCTACCCCGCCACTTTTTCCTATCGGTAGGATTTTCTGACAGGTAGCAAAAAATGACATTACAATACCTGTCAGATTTTCCTACCGATAGGATTTTCTGACAGATAGCAAAAAGTGACGTTACACCGGCAGATCCTATAGGGATCCCCAGCATTTGCACCAGCATCAAATTACATGCAGCTGCAAATTATTGGTGCGTTTGTATGGCTGAGAGGAAGGAAGGCGGCGGAAACGCGAGTTGCCTGCCGCCTCGCCTGTCTGTCACACAAACACACGAAAATGAACAGTGACGGGAATAAGCAGCTTAACAGGCTGCTTATTCCCATTATGCATAGCTCAAAATGAGCTCCCTTATTTTCCTGTCTTGTCAACCTCTTTGCAAGAGGACATCTAAAGAGTAATTAAAAGAATAGATAACACCGTGGAGTTGGTGAAAAATGGATTGATTCCTAGGTATCCTATCATTCACCTAACTTTTAACATTGTTAAATTATGCAAATTGGGATATTATAAAACATATTTGGATACAGGATTTTACATAACACCGGCCCTTCAAAGCAAGCTGGCTATGATGTATTTTGTATACAACTAAAGTGCCAAAATAAATCGTTAACCATATTTCTACTGAAATTAAAAAAAAAGAAGTGGAACAACTCACGGGCTCGTAGTTCACGGGCCACGAGCAGGAAACCCAAACTTCTGCGGGTACATAAAAAATTGTCAGAAATGAAAAATCGTGAATTTTCTGATTAAACATTTAATGACATTTACAATTCATATAGAAAGAAATACAGGATAAAGGTTGAATTGCAGAAAGTTGCCATAATCTTCTGAATGTTCAACAAAACACCGGGCTCGTCCGGGATTTGAACCCGGGACCTCTCGCACCCGAAGCGAGAATCATACCCCTAGACCAACGAGCCAGTTGCACAATTTTGTGGCCGAGAGGTCTATATTTACTGTGATGACCTATACAGTTACTACATTTTATTTTTGTATGTATCGTAAAAAGTCAGCAGATGGAAGAGATCGACCATATTTCCAAGTAAACCACCGTTTCCATCGAAACGCTGTGTATTTGCGCAGGAGTGTCCTCAGTCTGCAGAGTACACATACCGCGCACGCGTAGGCAATTCGCTGTGCTTATTCGTGTATTGGTTGTGTAGGCGGGATAGTTTCAGGCAGAACAACCGGAAGTTCACTAAACGCGCTTGACGACCCCACGTGACTTGAACCCGTTCGTGTTTTTATAGATAACAGAAGAAAAGGCAATCGCGTGCTTTGTAAAATAAGCATACAGTGAAAACGAAAAAACAACCATTCAGATCCATGGAATATAAAAAGAGATTCCTGAAAATAAAATGCATGAATTAAAAATGAAAAATACACCTTTTACTCGAGAAGTCAAAGCAAACATGCGTGGAGAGAGGCGGTGTACGGCTACACCTCCACAACTCGAGTCGAAAAGAAGGCGGCAGCATATACTAGAGGAGATATTGCAGAGTGCGTATCAGCGCCCTGCTGGTTGGCGAGCTGCCCCATGAAAATGCAAAGATATGCATGCTGGACCAATTTATGTCCAGGCACTTAGTTGATGGGGTCACCCAGCCGACAACATAGTAGCAGGCATCACCCTGGGGGACCATGAGCACCTGGTTGGATCATGGCCTGGGGGCACCCACATACATGCCAACCTTCCCGTTTTAGGCGGGCGACTCCTGATTTTTAAATTAAAAATAGTGCTATTTTTTAACGTCTCCCACCAAAAATAATTATATCCCCAATGTAATCCTATGGGGGAAATCCATTTTCCCGATTTCTGTGGTGAAAGCTCTCTCAGGGGTTCCAGAATGTTGGCATGTCTACACCCAGGCGGCCATCACAGCACAATGCAGCCGGAGTTGCCCAGCAGGGGCTCCGGGACACATGCAGAGTTGCCCAGTAAGGGCTCTGCTAATGACGGGTAGGCAGGGACAGATGCCTCACACGGCGCTGCAGCGGAAGCCCTCTACCTGGAACGCAGCGCTAGCGCAGCGCTGCAAGAATGACACAGCAGGCAAGAGTCCGATGGAACTGACTGAGTAGGCGCTTGTTCTTCTTCTTGCTGATAGATTTTTATCCATCAGCGGTGATTTTTTGGATACCGAGGCTTGAGCCTCATTACTCCATCTTCTCGGGTTGAGTGTGTAGTCGTGGGTTTGTATTCTTCTTGGTCTGTGTGGTCTTGTCACAGTAGGGCTGGTTTCACTGGGTCTTCGCAGTGATGGGCCGCGGGTAGCGGTCGAAGGGGTTTGCAGTGGTGGCAGTGAGTCTTCTGATCAGGGGGTTCGGGTTCTGATCCAGTTCTTGGCAGAAGTTCTTACTCAGCTTTGCTAGATGTTCATCCAACATCTCGATGTCCAGGTCTCTGTGAAGGTCTGCTATCCTTGTGAAGATTGGAGCTCCAGATGATATCCGCAGGGCCTTGTTCTGGACTATCTGAAGACTCTTCCGGTGTCGCTCATGGCAGGTCATCCATGCTGGTGAGGCATAAGTCAAGGTTGGTCTGATGATCGCCTTGTAGACGTTGATCTTTGTCCGGAGGGGCATGGACTTGCTCTTCAGGAGTGGGTACAGCGCTGCCATCTTTCCTGTTGCCTTCTGCTGAGTATTCTCGATGTGGCTTTCCCAGTTGAGTTTGCTGTCCAGGGTCACACCGAGGTAGCGGCTGCTGCTCTCCCATTTGATGGTCTCCCCGTTGAGGCTGATGTGTGGGTGCTCCTTGATCTTCTTTCTGGTGAACAGCGTTGCAGTTGTCTTGCTGGTGTTGAGTTCTATCCGCCAGTCGCTGTACCACTTTGCGATGGTATCCAATGAAGCTTGCAGGTTCTTCGCCACTTCCTTTTCGCTGAAAGACTGGGAGATTACTGCAACATCGTCTGCATACAGTGCCAGGTTCGTCTTGTGGAGATCTGTCGGGATGTCGTTGGTGAAGAGGTTGAACAGGAAGGGTCCGAGGTTCGATCCCTGTGGCACGCCTGCTCGGATGGGATGTGAAGAGGACATCTCAGACCGCATGGCGACATGGAAGGTGCGGCCTCCCAGGTAGCTTGCAATCGTCTTCACCAGGTAGTTCGGAAATCCCAGGCCAATCATCTTGTGCAGCAGTCCCTTGTGCCAGACTCGGTCGAATGCTTTGGCTACATCCAGGAAGACGATTCCTGTGGACTTCTTGATGTTGAATCCGTGGCTGATGGTGTCCACCACTCTCAGTAGCTGATGAGTCGTTGCATGCTCCTTTCGAAATCCAAACTGTTCCTTTGCTAGTAGATTTCTTTCGGAGGTGAAGTCGCTGAGTCGAGCGAGGAGGACCTTCTCCAGGAGCTTCGATAATCCAGAAAGCAGGCTGATGGGGCGGTAGTTTGCTGGATCCCTCAGTGGTTTGCCGGCCTTTGGAAAAACGATGACCCTGACTGAGTAGGAAACCGCTCAGCCCTTTTATTAGCACGGACAAGTAACATTCGCACAAGCCGTGATCAGGGACTAGTTGTTCCTTAAAGGGGCACAACACTAGACCATACAGTTCCACTGCTATTGGATCCAAGGGGGATCTCGGATGAAATGTTCACTTTTTGTAAACCGGGCTGAAATAGAGAAGGGACACTATGAGAGCAGGCCATTGTTTGGAATCGGGTTCATTTCAAGCAATGAGGTGCAACAACATACTAAATGGTAATTCTCTGTCCTTGGAGGAAAAGGGGCACTTGGTGGAGCATGAGAAAAGGGGAGCGATGTGTGTTTTGTTTTATTATCCTCTTGTAGGCAATCGTAATTGGTCAAAAAATATACACTGGTACATCTCTGGTTTTAGGAGCCAGGGGTGGGGTGTGCTGTCTACTTTTCAAAGGTGGCCAATAATCACCAATATATTTATCTGCATTGGGTGTTCACCCAAGTAAATTACTAAACCATAGCTCTCAACTCATGCACAACCATTCACTTCAATGGGCTCTCATTGCTCACCAAAAGAAAACTGCCCACATGAAGAGTCACAATCATTGCTTCCATTTCTGTGAATCATGTTTCTTATTAATTCTGCTGGCAATTGCCCCACCAACAGAGATTCCAAACAAGCATTGACAAAGCAAAACGTTTTGGCTGTTGTATGGTGTAAACATTTGATGAGTTCTTGCATACAGACACATTTGGGCAGGTGGGGTTTTCGGGAGAAAGCAGAGGGAGAGGGCAGAGCAGTGAATCTATGAATGCACACGTGCAAAGGTATTAACTACTTACAGTTTAAGGTCATATGATAGTTTGAAGATGTATGGACAGATACATGCGTATGTATGATATGGTTTGATTCTATGTCAAGACGGAGGCGAGCATTAAGCTTCATCTTCTCTTTTATTCTATTCTCCAGCAGTTTCAACAAATAACATAACATTTAAATTTCTTCTTTGTGAAATAACTTTTTTTGATTTTTTTTTTTTACAAACTTCATATCCCATCATTCCTTGTGTCTTAACCATGTGACCTAGTCCTGACTCTTCCTCTGTTCTTCCTCTTCTTTTCCTGCTCTCCAGAAAGATAAGTACTATCTTACATGAGCTGCGCATGATAATGTATTGATAGTATATTGATAGTATATTGATATTGATAGTATATTGAGCTAAGCTAAGCTTTCATTTGGATTAACTGTATGGGGTATTACCTGTAGGCCATAGAAGCGCAGGGTTGCACAAATCACACAGAATAAGCAGAGGAGTCAGCGACCCCGTGCCACAACTTCTTGGCACCTCAGGGGCTCGCCGACCGCCTCATATGTCTCCATTCGCGGCCGTAATACGCGCCGCAGAGGATACAGCCCCCATCCTCGTGGGGGCAGAGCAAGCGCCGAGCGGGAAACTCTCCCTTTGGAGTCGGGAGAGCGGCCCACACCCACGCGAGGGTGTGGCCGCCAGCCGGCAAAGTAGCCCCCACCCTCGTGGGGACAGAGCGAACGCGGGAAGGCTTCCGCCTCAGCCAGGAGAGCGGCCCCCTCCCTTCCGAGGGCGGAGCCGCCAATAGCGGCAGAGCTTATCAGAAAGCTCAGACCTCGTGACTCAGAGCCCCCACCCTAGTGTGGGAGGAGCCAGAGCACAAATGCACCTCAGTGCGCTTCGGAGTAAGAAGCAAAGACAACGCGGAAAGACAGAGTACAATTATAAGCTCTGTTGCACACAAACGCTAAATATAAACAGGGTCATTTTACACCTGGAAGATTATAAGCCTGTCCCTAGGCAGACCTGAACAGATAGAACCACAGTACAGACAAGGTGCAGCCTCAGACAGCAGAAGTGAATCAGTGGACGTGCCACTACACCTGATAAGGTATTGTCAAGGCACCTAACAGCACTGCAGCGTGGCAAACTTTGAATGGAGTGAAGAAGAACAAGAGGCAGTCTACCCAGAAGACTTAGCCTATAGTTTCAAGGAAATGCTGGGAGATTCACTCACAGAGGCAGGGGCTCAAGGGTTCAGACCCCTACAAGACAGACTACAGACAATAGAATTATATCTGAGCCAGAACGAGAAGAGCACCACGCTAAAAGAAAGCACGTCCACAAGGGTCACACCAAAGGACCCCAAGGGGTGTAATAAGGCCCGGAAGAGCAAGGACTCTTTTGACCCCCCGGGCCAAATGGAAGGGGCATGTGCAACGGCCCCAGAGGCTTCAGACGCTTTCAATAGATTAAGGGAAGCGTTTATGAAAGAAACACAGGTGCCGAGCCTCAAGACCCCCTACCCAGGGGACGATAATATGGGTGATACAGAAGAAGGTTCCCCAGAAGAGGAACCAGCAGAATCCCCTTCCTCCACGCAGGAGGATGCTGATAACGAAGGGGACGAGGGAAGCCAACCTCCGCCAAAGAAAAGGCTGAGAAAGCTTAATAATTTAGAGGAGGAAGAAACCTCAGACATGTTCCATCCAGAGGATATCCGAAATCTTCGGAATGGGTACCATCACTGAGGGTAGCAAGATACATGACCCAGAGACTGCGGAAAGCTCTGGAGAAGGAAGTCAGACAGAGAATGAGAGCGGAGTGCCCAAGACCAGATCTACCGGGCAAGGTAGCTGAAGCCCCAGAACTAGATCCAAAGATGTTATCTTTTGTTTCCAAGTCCAACAGAGACCCCAGCAAGGGAATAGATCGATCATGGCGAAGCTGTCAGGAAAAGGTCCTCGACCTAGCTGGCCCTCTAGCTAAAATTATGGACCTAGCCGAGCGAGCTAAAGATACAGGAGAGGAGGTGGACCCAGGAGTTCTAGCCGTATGTCTCCTAGGAAATGGCAATTGTGCAATATTGTCCGAACGCAGGAGAGAGCTCTTGCTTAAGATAGATCACAAACTGGGAGACCTATCATCATATGAAGCAGGCGAGGCAGCTCAGGGGCTATTGTTCAGAGAGACCTTCGGCAAGGAAATGGGAAGGTTCATAGGTACCTACACTTCCCTAGAGAAGGCCCAGGCTTCCATGAAGAAAATCTTCCCCAGAAGAGTTATTGGCGGGACCGGTCGGTACAGAGGCCAAGCGACCGGTCGCTACCAAGCATTCAGAAGGCCTCAAGGTAATAGAGCCCAATACTGGGAGAACAGGCAGCCAGACACCTTCTTACCGCAGAGAGGCTGTTTCCCTCGAGGAAGGCGAAGTAGAAGACGGGGAAGAGGACACAACTTCCCCACAGGTGAGAGTTCTTACGTACCCACCAGTAGGGGGGAGGACAGCGGTATTCTGGGAGAATTGGCGCGCGCTTTCCAGCGACGCTTGGGTTCTGCAGACAGCAAAAGGCATGCGCATAGAGTTTACAGAGACCCCTACCCAATACCAGGCTCCCCGTCTACTAGCCTCAGCGCAGACAGAGAAAGACTTATTACACGCAGAGCTGCAGAGCCTAGCGGAAAAACGAGCGATCGAACCATGCAAGCACATCCAAAGTTAGTGAGCAATATGTTTCTGGTCCACTGAAAAGACAATGTGAGGCCAGTGATAAATCTGAAGAACATGAACAGCTGGGTGGTCTACAAACACTTCAAAATGGAAGGGACCTATCAGCTCAGAGACACACTCAGACAGAACGACTGGTTAGCGAGGATAGGTCTAAAAGATGCCTATCTGACAATACCAGTACAAAAAGATTTCCGTCCCTTTCTTGCATTCGACTGGGACAGGCAATTATGGCATTTTGCAACGATGCCACTTGGACTGGCATCAGCTCCGTGGGCATTCACGAAGCTCATGAAGCCAGTAGCAGCAGCGATCAGGGTGAAAGGAGTATGGATGATTATCTACCTGGACAATATCATGCTGATGGCCAGCAGAGAGACGCTCAGCTACCAGACCGGCTGGGTGGTGAATCTCCTGACTTCCCTCGGGTTCCTAGTGAATTGAGAAATGTCGGAGATAAAGCCAACGAGGAGGATACAATTCCTAGGGTTTATTGTAGACACCAAGTCAGCAACCCTAGAGCTCCCGAGCAGAAAGATGAGAGACATAAAAAGGGAAATAAGAATATGCCTCAGCAAAACAACAATCTTGCTTTGCACAATAGCGCGAGTAGTATGCCTACTAGCAGCATTGATTCAGGCGATATTTCCAGGCCCACTGCAGTACAGAGCCCTGCAACGACTGAAGATAAAACATCTTCAGCAAGGCTTACGTGGCCACCAACTGGTACCCCTAGACCAGGAATCCAGAACGGAGCTGGAGTGGTGGCTACAAAACATGGAAGCATGGAACAGGAGAGCCGTCTTTGGCGACCGTCCAGACTTGATAATAGAATCGGACGCCAGCAGAGCAGGCTGGGGAGCTTGGTGCGGAGACCTCCAGACAGGAGGAAGGTGGAGTACAGATAAACCCCAGTTACACATCAACTGTCTGGAACTATTAGCCAGATCTTTTGCGATCAAGGCTTTTACGAAAGGAAAAGTGAATTCATGTATTCCGTTGAAAATGGACAACATTTCAGCAGTAAAGTACATCAATCACTTGGGAAGGAAGAGGTCCAAATTATTAAATGTTAAAGGTATTTGTACCGTGCACCGTCACCAATGGAATTGGTCCCCAGGCGCTCTGGCGGATCTGTAAGTGAAAAGGGAGGGGTTGGTTAGTAGGGTGAAGAGGTAGTAGGATAGTGAGAGGAGTGTTGTTGTGTTGGCAGCTTCAACTCGGTGTACACCAGGTGCTGAGCTTTGGTGCAGGTATTGGATCGGTGTCAGTCCGCGTGTGCTGTTGCTCCGGTTTATGTGGTGTTGCAGTGTTGTGAAGTGCGTGCGGCTTGTTGTGCGAGAGATGGTTGTGTGAGTTTTTTGAGTGAGATAAGTATGCAGAGTTTGAGCTTATATTGGTTAGTGGGTTACATGACCTTTAGCATGCTAACATTCACGGTTTTGTCTAAGTGTGGCACTTGTTTGCCTTCACATGTGGGCATGCCAACCCTCACAGACTTTTCTAGGTGCGGCGCAGGCTAGTGTCTAGAAATCCGTCCAGGTGTGGGCATGCCAACATTCACAACTTAATCTGGATGCTACTGGTTGGTGTTCACAATTCTAAGTGTGGCACCTGCTAACTTTCAAGTTTCATCTTGGCGCGAGCATGTTATCCCTCAATCAATCCTATCTAGATGCGACGCAGGCCAATTGTCCAAAATTCTAAGTGTGGCCTTTGCTAGTCTTCACTTTTGGCGTAGGTGCGGGCATGCTAATATGCAGAGTCCTATCTAGATGCGATGCAGGCCGACATTCACAAGTCCATCTGAGTATGGGCATGTTGACATTCAGGTTTCACCTAAGTGCGGGCATGCCAACATTCAAGATCCCATCTAGATGCGACGCAGGCCAGTGTTCATAGGTTTCACCTAAGTGCGGGCATGCCAACATTCAAGGTCCCATCTAGATGCGACGCAGGCCAGTGTTCATAATTCCATCCAAGTGCGAGCCTGCCAACATTCAAAGTCCCATCCAGATGCGACGCAGGCCAATATCCACAAATCCATCTAAGTGTGGCCATGCTAATATTCACAATTCTATCTAAATGCGTCTGCCGGTCTGGGTATGGTCCGTCCGGTACGTGCGATTGGGTGAGTCACTTGAGGGCTTTCGTCTGGGTCTAAGTATGTGATCAGTCTCTGGAGCCTTCCTTTAGAGGCTATTTCCAAGGTATCTTATGCTCTGTCAAGTGGTTGGTTTTTTGGTTTGAGTGTTTGTCCAATTTCAGAGTGGGCGAGGTTGGAGTTATTTTTCACCGTTGTTTAATGTCTGCGCATTCTAGTGCGTCTCCGTTGTGGTTACGCTGTGAAGAGCCATGGTTTGAGGAGTTTCCTGAATGCTAGGTGGTTAGTTGTGTTCCATATATTTTTAGGTAGGCCGTTCCAGGTTTTGGGTGCCTAGTGAGAGAAAGAGGATCCTCTGATTTTTTTTCTGTTGTAGGGTTTTGGTTCCAGGCGTATGTCGGTGCTTGATCTTAGTGTTCCTGTTGGTTGATGCAGGCGTAGTTTGTCGCTTAGGAATTGTGCGCCTTGTTTGTGTATTGCTCTGTGCGTGATGCACATGGACTTGAACTTTATTCGCTGTTTTAGTGGTAGCCAGTGTAGTATTTTTAGCACGGTGTGATGTGTTATCTTCTGGGTAGCATAAGGAGGAGTCTGGCTGCTGCATTTTGTATACGTTGCAGTTTTTTTAGAAGTCGTTCAGGCATGCCCAGGTATAGGCTATTGGCATAGTCTACTCTGGACATGATCAGAGCAATGATGGTAAGTGTTTTGTTGGCGAACGACAGGAACCGTAGGAACCTTTTTGCTGCTCGCAGGAGGAAGAAACATTTCTTGATTACCGTGTTTACTTGTGGCTCTAGAGTGAGGTTGTTATCCATCAGGACCCCTAGGTTTTTTACAGTTGATGATGGTTCTGGTGTGGTGCCGAGCTCTCTTGGCCAATCATTATCTCTGTTTTGCCTGGGTTGATTTTGAGATGGTTGAGGTTTATCCAGTTGAATATGTCGCAAAGGCAATTCTCTAGTGTGGTGTTTTCTTCTCGGGTATCTTGTATGTTGAAGATTATTTGAGTATCGTTGGCATAGTTGTAGCATGTGAGGCCTATTTCCTATTGGCATATTTCCTATTCAGCGGAAATAGCCAAGGATTTTTGGAATTCCTGCCTGGCATCAGGGATCTCGGTAGTGGCCGAAAACCTGCCAGGCTCGCTGAATGTAATAGCCGACTGGAACTCCAGGCACCTAACAGACTCCAACGACTGGATGCTGGACAGAGAGATATTCCGACAGTTGGAAGAACGGTGGGGCCCAGTACACACTGATCTGTTTGCGTCCAGACTGAACACACAGAAGGAGAGGTTTTTCAGCTGGAGACTGGACCCAGCAGCAGCTGGAGTAGATGCCTTCCTGCAGGAATCGAGAGGTCAGATACTCTACGCCTTCCCACCATTCATAATGATGAGCAGGGTACTGGCAAAAGTACGCAGAGAAGCAATGAATCTGATGCTAGTAGTTTCGATATGGAAATCTCAAGTATGGTTTCCAGCACTCATGGAGCTAGTAGCGGACTACCCGAGAGTACTACCCCAAGGAGAGAACCTTCTCACAGGCCCAGTTGGGTCATCTCACCCTCTGAGAGTGAAGGGGGCGCTGCCGTTGATGGCGTGCAGAATAGCAGGAGACGCTGGAACCTCCCAGGGATTTCGGCACAAGCTGCTAACCTCATCGCTGAGTCATGGGCTCCTTCGACTCGAAGGAGCTACGACACAGCTTGGAAACAGATGGTCGACATGGTGCAAGAGGAAAATAGGAATGAGTGAGTGATGAATGGGTGAATTAATGAGTGTGAGAATGAATGGCTAAGTAAATAGTCTTGAGATGAGTATTAGAGAAAGAACACAACACACGAGACAGAATGGTGGAAAAGCGATTGTTAAGTGTGGAAGGGGTGTAGACTAGCAAGCAGAGGAATACACAGGAAACTCACAGGTGGTGAGAGAGTGCAAAGTGGCAGAGAGGCAGATTGGAAAAGGAGAGTGTGAGAGGGAATAGGACAATGTCCACTTTTGAATGTATAATAATAATAATAGTTTTTTATGAAGCCAGATTGTAAGCGCAAGACAAACGGGTTGCCCCTGAGCTATGTTCCTGGGTTTGTGGCTCAGTGGACTAATGCATCCACTAGAGAAGCCTGTGTTTGACCTCATGGTCACAGGTTCAAATACTAGCAAGTCAACTCAGCACTTCAACTATCCCAGGTCAATAAAATGAGTACCATTAAGATTGGGTCACATTAAACATCTGTTATTTGCGCAAAGATGCCCCTTCAGGTGTGAACGTGCGCTTTACAAATACGCCTGTTATGTTATTGTATACACAAGTAGTTACATTTCACAAAAAAATATCATATTTAAAAGACCCAGGTTCAATATTTAATGATTAAAACGTGTTTAATGAGATAACTTGGCCTTTATTAGTTCCTGTCGAGAGACCCCGCTCTTCCATAATGGCGCTTACTCTGCCATAACATTTCCGAGTCTATTTCTATGTTATTGATTTGTAAAGCGTGCTTTCACTTTCCTTGGTGCTGTGTGCAAAAAGAGGAAAGCTGCTCCAACCAGAGTGCTGGAGAGGGCGAAAGAAGATCTGGAGACACAGATCAATCATCATAATATTGCAAGATGTTTAGCTTTTTCCTAAAATGTGAAAGTAGAATAAACCATTTGGGCCAAGTCACCAATGACACACTTTTTCCCAAAAAGAGATCTGAAATAGAATTTAAGACACTAGATGAAGAATTACAAAGATGAGCAGACTGGATAAAGAAAGAGGGTCCTCCTCTGCAGCTGTTGTAGAAAGTTGGAGTGATGAAGTAGTTGGCAGATGAAGAGTGAAGAGAGCAGCTGGCACTGCATTGGTGTAGTGTGGAATCTAACACAAAAATGTGGATATTTTTAAGTGCTGAGCTTTACACAAAAGCCACATGGCCACAAATTATAATCGTTTGGCAGTGCAGTGCACACATTGCTGGGTATACAAGCTCAGAATTTCTCACATTATTTTGTACAGACTGAAAGCAATCAAGAATGTGCAAAAAGACCAAGATGAATAGTGTTTCACCAGTCAAGCCTACTGGATGTAAAAGGGTTAACTATCATACCCTTGGTAAAGAAGCCCAATATTCCTCCAAGCATACGCACCTGCTAGTGGGGAGATTGGACTATCCTTGAGATGTGTGACGAGATCGCCCGGCTCCCTCTATTTTGACCCGTAGATTCTTCACAACAGGGATGGGATTTGAACATGTGTCAAGATAAACATTCAAGAAGGAAGGAGACAATGGCATCAGGATCTCCATCTTGAAGTGATTGATTTTCAGGTTCTATGTGTGATTCTTCCTGACTGAAATTAATTCCTGCTAGCCAATCCCCATCCAGCCAAATCCTCCTCTCCAATCTTCCGAACATGCCCCTTCCACCGCCACTGCTACCCCACTATGCTTTCCCTTCTTTCGAAAATAGATAGCCCACATTAAAAAAAAAATACTAGCATCCTCCGTTTTAAAACTTCCTATGTAAAATTTTGAGATATTTAAGCTCAAAAGCAAGCACAAGGGCGCCGCCATTATGTCATTATGTGAAATGGAGGCCCTCCTGTGCTGGCTTTTGCGGCACTAATGAAGGAAAAGCCAGCCAGCTGTAGTAAACAAAGTCTACCGCTGGGTGGCTTTCCCTTCATTAGTGCCGGGACTCGGAGGACGCGGACCGGAGACCAGAGCAGGAAAGCTGCAGCTAAATCTCGGTAAGTGCTATTTATTTGTTTTTACAAAAAATAAGCACTAGCTGCGTTTTTTTTTCTAAGTTTTCCGGGCTGGAGGAGCCCGGAAAACTTAGAAATAAAACTGCAGCTTTAAAAACGTTGTATTTACGTTTGCGGTCGCTTTTGAAGCGACCGCAAACATAAATACAACGTTTTTGTGTTGGAAAACGCTGCGGTTTTAAAACCGCAGCGTTTTCCAACACAACCGTGTTGTGTCTGCCTGAATCTGCTTTACCATTTGGGGCTCTCGGGCTCCCCCCAGGGAGCCCGAGAGCCCCAAATGGTAAAGCAGATTCAGGCAGACACAACGCGGCGTTGCGGAAAACAACCGCGTTGTGTCTGCCTGAATCTGCTTTTCCATTTGGGGCTCTCGGGCTCCCCACGGGAAGCCCGAGAGCCCCAAATGGAAAAGCAGATTCAGGCAGACACAACGCGGCGTTGCGGAAAACAACCGCGTTGTGTCTGCCTGAATCTGCTTTTCCATTTGGGGCTCTCGGGCTCCCCACGGGGAGCCCGAGAGCCCCAAATGGAAAAGAAGATTCAGGCAGACAACGTAGCATTTCCCATTTGGGGCTCTCGGGCTCCCCACGGGGAGCCCGAGAGCCCCAAATGGAAAAGCAGATTCAGGCAGTCACAACGCGGCGTTGCGGAAAACAACCGCGTTGTGTCTGCCTGAATCTGCTTTTCCATTTGGGGCTCTCGGGCTCCCCACGGGGAGCCCGCGAGCCCCAAATGGGAAATCAGCTGCAGGTAGAAACACTACGCGGCATGTAAACACAACCGCGTGTGTTTCTGCCTGCTGTGGCTTTCACTTTGGGTCTCCGGTGCTCCCCTGGGAGCACCGGAGACCCAAAGTGATAGCCACAGCAGGCAGAAACACACGCAGTTGTGTTGGAAAACGCTGCGGTTTTTCTTTCCAAGTTTCTCAGGCTCCTCCGAGCCGGAGGAGCCTGAGAAACTTGGAACGAAAAACCGCAGCGTTTTCCAACACAATAACGTTGTATTTATGTTTGCGGTCGCTTCAAAAGCGACCGCAAACATAAATACAACGTTTTTAAAGCTGCGGTTTTATTTCTAAGTTTTCTGGGCTCCTCCAACCTGGAAAACTTAGAAAAAAAAACGCAGCTAGTGCTTATTTTTTGTAAAAAAAATAGATAGCACTTACCGAGATTCAGCTGCAGCTTTCCTGCTCTGGTCTCCGGTCCGCGTCCTCCGAGTCCCGGCACTAATGAAGGGAAAGCCACCCAGCGGTAGACTTTGTTTACTACAGCTGGCTGGCTTTTCCTTCATTAGTGCCGCAAAAGCAAAAGCCAGCACAGGAGGACCTCCATTTCACAATATGGCGGCGCCCCTGTGCTTGCTTTTTCGAATTTTGAGCTTGAATAGCTCAAAATTTTACATAGGAAGTTTTAAAACGGAGGATGCTAGTATTTTTTTTTAATGTGGCCTATCTATTTTTGAAATAAAAATTTTTACTAGTGTATCCCTATAAGTGATAGGGTAAGTGTGTAAAGAGAATAGTAACCCAAAACCTGAACGATAAAAATAATCCAACAGACCAAATAATCACTGCATCTCTTTGCAAGGGAAAACAAGGTTTGTTACGTGCAAAAAGGTCTCAGATGGTCCCGTAGAACCGAACTGACACAGAGCTCATCTCACACCAAGAAGTTGGAGGTTATATAGTGGAAAAATGCAGATATGGAAGGTTACAATACTATTCCACCATCCTCATTGGCTACCACCTATAGAACATGCTAATACCCCACTATAGTCCGTAGACTGATTGGTGAAACCTTATCTAAACCCATTCCCGTAGACACGTTACCTACTACATCGTCACTATTATATCCAGGTATGATATTGGTCATTGAACATATTGACACACCAATAAATCGTAACCACCATGTGATGGGCACACCTCCGATCCAGACTCGTTCAAGGTGAACTGGTGAGGCCAACTCTGCTTTGATAAGACAATAGGCCTTCTCATTCTACCAGACGCTGCTTCGCACACAAGCTGCACCCCCGACCTTGTACTGAATTTATTGGCATCCCCTCTACTCCTCCTATCCCAAACCACAGAAAGTGGCAGGCATGGCTCCCCCTTATCTCCTTCAAACCCCAGGTGCCCAGTAATGACGTGTCCAGGGCACCACTCTTGAGTCTGAATTTTAGGGATTTATTTGCTTTTGGTTATGCGTGTGCTTGTAATGCAATCGAAAGGACCGCTTCTTGGGTGAGGGCAGTAGTGCTCTAAATCCTCGCCTGCCCTATTGGCATCACAAAACCTAATTCCCTATTCTCCTGAATTTGTCCTTCAAAAGGCGCATCCCTTCCTGCTATCCCCACAGCTAACATTCCATTCCCACCACATTCAAGCCCTGCAGCGGGATACAATAAGGAGTTATCTATGCACCACAGGAGCCTCTGACTTCAGCTTTTCTCCTGGGTAACGGAAAAGGGATTTTTTTGGCCCTGAGCTAAACAGAGACGCAGCTCCACAACAGGGCCTGTGTTCTATTCTGGTCATTTTGTACTGGGCCTTCCCATCCAATATGCCAACACTTCTACCATGTTAACACTCTGACCTCGCTTCTGCCCCAGTACCTTTCTGACTCCATCTTCCACCTATTTCAGTGATAAAATGTAATCCCATTTGAGGAGGACTGGCCTATCACAACTACCATGCCTCATGACCCAAATTGGGAACCCGAGGATGCCACAGAAGAGTGCCTGTAATTAGGCACTCAGACAAACCAGGGTGTGCATAGAATGCACATTAGTACTCTTGAAAGGAAGGCTCTGGATGGGGCACAGTCCAGAGATGGTTGGTAAGAACGCCCTTGTGTTTTTGAGATGCTGCATACTATGTCCATCAAGAGGAATGTTCCACTGTCTGAGGAGGACATGGTACCACCTGCCTTGGTAGAAGAGGAGAACTAAGCATGGGCGGTCAGGCCAGCACAGGATAGCTGTACTAAAGTAAGGGACTGTCGCTTGAGGCATCAGGAATTGATGGGACAATTGTTTCTGCACACTGTTAATAGAGGAGTCACTGAAGTAAAATCTATGACAAGGCCCAAAAGACTATCGGATCTTTACATTTTATGCAAATGCGAATTATTCAATGTTAAACACTCCTGATCTCCCTACACCCCCAATCCCCATCTCAATGTCATCTTAGAGTGTAACAATTATTTCTCCCAGTGTTTTTCTTGGTTAGAAGCCATATTTAGTGTGTGGGCTGCTGTGTGCAAAGACTGTCGATGGAGACTCCCTTCTTGTGACTTTTCTTTGGGAGTAATGAAAGCAGAGTGACTGATTCCAGGCCCCTTATGTGTTGCAATGGAAGGAGAAGTGTCATGTGCATATTCTCTTGGCCAGCTGACAGTTCCTCAGCAAGCTCCTGCAACCTCTGGCCCACCACGCTATTTGTTGTCACCAGTTAGCTGGCAGCACAGATGTGCCGTTTCCATGGTTATTCTCCTTAGGGCCCTTTAAGATTGTACCACATGGCCTGTGCATGCTGCAGGTGGTGCTCCGTGATGTGTTTCATCCTCTCCTGCCACTGCTCCTTTCATCTGAGCCACGTACAGATGGCGGATAATGTATCACTGGACAGGATGGTGAACAGGAGAGGGTGTATGTATGACATCTCTGTGTACCATTGCTCTATATGGCCACCTGTAGGAGCATTGTCATCCATGTGTAATGTGTCATCATGATGTGGATGCCACTGTAGGTCACAAGCAACAGAGGGCTGGGGATGAGTGCCCACAGGAATGACATGGCCATGGAAGGGGAAGTGGATGATGGCAAGACAACCCCAGCGCCACCACTAACAGGTGACAAAAAGACAACACAAGAGGCCAATGCAGGCTGACTAGTGGTGGTCATGGATGGTCCTCCTACAGGAGTTGAGGCAGCCTTTTTTCTAAGAGTTACAGTGAATGGCAGTTCCTCTGGCAAGGTAGTTGACCGACAGCCAGCTAATGTGGTGATGGGTGCAGCAGCAGATATGGGGGCAGGCAGATGGTTGTGGTAGTGGTGGGCGGTGCAAATGTTGCTATGGAGGTGTGAATAGCCACAGAGCTGCAGATGCTCCTGGGAACAGCATGCTTCCTGATTTTGTTGCTGGAGTCGTGTGGTGGATCCCTGCTGTATCAGTGCAGTGGTGACAGAAGAAGTGCTCCGGGTCGCGCTGTCTACTGCTGAGGACACAGAAAGTAGAGGCACTGCTGCAATTGTACCTTTATCCTTGCAGCCGTGTGGGCCTGTAATGATAGGAATGACCTAGAGTCAGTTATCAAGTATACACGTGAGGGTACATGCAGGCACACAGGAAATGGTCTGTGACATGGGTACATCTCCATATATGGGTGTTAACAGCTGTCTTGTGCACAGTTTATCGAGGTCGCAACATTAGCACTGCCACTTTCATGTGACCTAGCTGGTCTATGAAAGCTACGCAGTGTATGTGTTTCAGTTTCTTGGTTTGAAGACTAGGGTGTGTCCCCTGAGTTGCTGGTACAGGTGGCTGCACCTCTTGCTCTAGCCTTCCTTGGAGGGTGTCTGTCCAGACCTATGAGACATCATTGTACGATTCTCTGGCTGCTGCAGTTGACACCATTCCTGGTGGTGTATGTCACACACTGTGCAAATACGGTCTGTTCCTGACACATTTGTATGAAATGTGGCCATAGTTATACGTTTTATCTGGAATGGTGCATATGGCATGGCCAGCGGCATCTCTGTGTTGATGGTCCTGTTATTGTGCATTGCTGGCTCTCAAGGTGAGCAGACAAGTATGTTGGTGTTTTCAGTCATCACCTGTCTTTCCATTAATTTCTACATGGGCCAAACTGGTCCATTTGAGGGAAAGCTTACTGGCCCTTAGACAGTACACACGGCAGATAATGCTAAGTACTTTAAACAAAACTTGTAATAATAAGATTGAGAATGACCCTCAGCGTATTACTTTAGGTTCATTCTCAGTGAAAATAAAGGCTGTCTTTTGAGAATGCCAGGTCTGCTGTGGCTCACTCACACGACCATTATGATCTAATTGAGGTATTGTGTCTTGATATGCTTTTAATTAATGAAACATGGTTTAATGAGAGTTCAGAAGCCATGAATCACTTTCTAGTACCCCCTGGATTCCCAATTTAATCTATTAATCATACTATAAAACCAGTGGGCGGGATTTCTGTAATTTACGAGTTTGAGTTTTTCACAATTCCATCCTCTCTGTTGGGATGATAAGGCTCCGGTGGGTCATTTGAATATCTGTTCTCGCCTACGTCTTCTTGTAAAATGTGTTTAGGTTATAGACCCTCGGGCCCTCAACTTGGATCTTTTTTAAAAATCTAAGGATGGAATCAGATACTAGCAAATGATACTTCTGGGAGAATTCAATATCTGGCTGGAGGACTCTACTCTGACTGATTCAGGTGTCCTCTGGGAGATATTGACTAGCCATGACATGCAACCTTTAAGTGTCCCCTTCCAATTCACATGCTCACTGCCTCAGCCCTATTCTGGTCGGTATACAGGGGTTACTGTCCTACGGTTAGATCCAGTCTCCGGGTCAGACCACTTTACTAGCCCGTTCTCCATCTCCCTGCCTGACAAACCCTCTAACAGGACCGCAGTAACTACATCATTTACTTACCATAGGCCAAAGGATCTGCAAGCCAGTCCACCCTATTTGTAAAGAACATGCCCCACTGTTTCAGAGAGCACCCAAAAAAACATCCAATCCTTAGTATTCACCATCTTTAAAGATCTTATAGAAGAAATATCGTCAAATGAAGCACCTCTGTAGTAAACAGAATATCGGAGCACCTCTGGAGGAAACAGAATATCACTACGTCTGAAATAAATGCTAAAATAGTCTTGAAAAACTATATAAAGTGGTGATCTTTGAAGCTAAGCCTAAGTTCCTTCAGAATAGGATCCAGATGTCACAAAACAGGCCCCAAGAATTGTTTACTGTGATTGCTGACCTATTTCATCCTAGGTGTACCTCATGGCCGCTTATACCCTCTATATTTCAAGCCAATGCTTTTAATCGAGAAGATTCAGGAAACAATTGACGCAAATCTGAATCAAGCAGTTTCCTCACCTAAAACAATTCTCCACTTAAGGTTCCAGTGTCCTCCCTCTCAACACCTCCATAATGTGATTTCAACTCTGTATCTTATGATACAGCTAGACCCTAAAAAGGGGCTGAAACCCAAGAATGAATTATTTTTCCCTTTCCCTGCGTGTGCAGCCCAGTCCCATGCGTTCATGCGTTCACTTCATGTCACGTTTATCAATCTTTCATTATCTCAAGGAACAGTACATTAAGGGATGAAACACTCAACTGTTTCCCCTCTCCTGAAGAATTCCAATTTAGATACAAATGGTCTGCAAAATTACTGCCCTGTTGCAGGACTGTCCTAGCCAATGCAAATCCTTGAGAAAATAGTGATGCCCCCAGCTTCAGGAACACATCGAGAAAAATGCCTTCCTTGATATTTATCAATCAGACTCCTGGCCAAGGCATGGGACGTAAACAGCACTGATCTCGTTCTGGGATGACATACTGACCTGGTCTGACGGTGAAGCTGGACCTGTCAGCAGCCTTTAACACGATAGATTACAATATTCTGCTAGATCGCAGATCGGAAGTAAGCAGAGTCTCGGAAACTGCCCTTTTATGGTTCAATTCCTTTTTGACTAATCGCCAACAACAGGTAATATATGGTAGGTTTTTGTCTGACACACTTCCATTCCGATGTGGTATCCCTCAGGGCTCAGCCCTCTCAACACTTCTTTTAAATATTTATATGTACATTTTAATGAATTTTTTAAAAAATGTTGAGTTAATCTTTCATTCATATGCTGACGATATGTAGATTATTTTAGAAATTGGCTTTTTTAAGGACGCCATTCAGAGAGTAGGTCAGTGTTTGCTTGAAGTTGGCCGATGGCTGTCCCAAAATCAATTGCAGCTAAATGCTAAGAAGACTGAAGTGGCATTATAGTGACCTAAACATTTGTTTGCTGACTCCTTGAATTGCATCACCCCTCCTGGGTTCCTGGGGTCAAAATTCAACTATACTCCCAAGTTAAAAAACCTCGGTTGCATCTGGCAGGTCAACCTAGGCAGCGAAACCCAGGTTGGAGCCTTAGTTCAGTCGGTCTTCTTTTCTCTCCGGCTATTGTGCATTGCCCTGCAATATATTTCTCAAAAGGATCATGCCATGGTAGTGAGAGCGTTAGTCAACTCTCGTCTGGACTACGGAAATGGCCTTCTGGCAGTTTATCCCAAGAGACAAACGACCAGGCTTCAGAAAGCCCAGAATGAAGCATTCAGGCTAATTATTTACTTACGTTTCTAAATCTATCCACATTACACCTTTATGTAAGTCCCTTCACTGGCTTCCAGTGAAAGAAAAAAATAAGTTCAACATTCTTTGCTTGGTTTTTAAATACTTTCATGGGCTTGCCCCAGCATATTTAGCCGAGAAGGTTAATTGGTAACATCCTAACAGAAAGATGAGATGTGCAGATAAGCTCCTACTTCGGACTCCCGTTGTGTTTCAAGAGGGGGCCAGCGCTTTGTGGAATACGGCCATCGACTTTGGAACTCACTCTTATTGGAACTTCGTACCATTTGCTGACATTTTTCAAATTCGGAAAAGGTTAAAAACCTTCCTGGTTGCATAACGGATTATTCCAGGATTTTCTCCCGCTGCTTCTAGACTTTATTGTAAGATATTATTAAGACAATATACCATATATATCATCTGCACCCAAATGTCTTTCAGGTATCACTGCATGAAAAATTCCTCACTATCAAAATTAAAATTACATGGTGTGACCTCCAGGTGTTCAAATGTAATTGGTTGTTGTAAAGACTGGAGGGGAGTATCTGTACTTCTGCCCCCTATATGGTAAGGTAAAGGCACAGAGCAACCCCAGCAAGGATCTCAATTTGGTAACGCTGGACGAGCAGCCAGGCTTAAGCTTTCAGGAGGTGATACAGGCAAGTTCTTAAGTACAGTGTTTCCCCAAAGACCCACAAAGAAATGTCCACACACTATGTTAGGTGATAACACAGCTTCTTTAAATAAAATAAGGTTAGCTACTTCTGCCAACAGTATATACATATAAATAATAACACTTTGTACATGGAATACTTATTCAAAGAATGGTAACTATATATACTCTATGTGGTACCACAGACTACTTAAATTCAGTAAGAACTGCACTAACTGCAGACAGTTTTAAATGGACGGGGGATTCTTAAATAAGGTGTAACAGGAAAGAAAGGCAGGTTAGTTATGAACAGTGGCAGAATTCTTTCTTTAGACTAGACAAGTAATTGTGAGTGAGGATCCCCCCACCTGGGCAAATTGTAATAGAAAAGTTAGGGAGTAACTTAGGTGGTCTTTTACAGCCCAGTCCAATATTGTTCAATAACTTTGTGCTTTCTTTTAAAAGGTTCTAACACCCCAAAGAACCTGGGAGGCCACAACAGAACATGATCCAAGACGAATCTGGGACCCTTGGGCGACTCCTGAGGCTAGAAGATGCTCTTCATCGTCACAGTACCTTTGGTGCCTTGGCAGGCGAAATGGCAGAGTTTCTCAGCTTTTCTCAACGATTCCCTCCGAATATGGACCCCCTTTGGAAGAAGGAGCCACTAGGATGCTGAGCCCAAGAATAAAAAGTAACCAAATTCTTTCGGAATGGCAGCAGTTTGGCTTGTGGGGGTGCTCACCTTTGGTCGTTGATTTCTCTGACTGTAGAAGTCCTGTGAATAAGAAACTTGCTGTGGTCTCCTTAAAGGCTTGGTGGATGAAGATAAGACCCCTGGGAACCTTTGATGACTTCTGGCAGCGAGGGGTGCATAGGTCACTTTTAGTGTCGGGTTTCTGCAGTTTTCCAACTTTCGGTTTTTTGGTGCTGCAGATGCAGCACGAATGTCTGGACAGCTTCTGGCACCCTGGACTCGACCACTGGAGTGGTTATCAAACCTTTGCCAAGTCTGGACACTCAGGACGACTTCGATAGCTTCTGGCGGCGGGAAACCCACCAGCAGACCTTCCATGGCATCTAACGACTCTGGGCTCTCTCGAGGGAAAAATTGGACAGTGATGACTGCAAGGATGTCTTCCGGTGACTGCAAGGATGTCTTTCCAAATGTTCCTAGACAGTTTAGAACTTTCGCAGCTCCGGGTGTCCAGTAGCACTATGCCAGGGTACCTCCTCTTCTGGGCGGTAGACAGCAACGGCTTCCAGCGGTCACGGAACGCACCTCTGGATCTTGGACGACACCAATGGACTTCTCTGGCTGGAGATGTCTGACACTTCTCCTCTGGACTTCGAAGACCCCTTCTCCGAACAACAGGCACACAGGATTGCCTCATAGGATACTTTGATGAGTAGCAGTTTTGCACGATAGTCCCTTGTAGCTCGGGGAGAGATCTCCTTTGCAGGTCCCCTCTGGATCAGTCCTTGGAAGACACGACAGCTTTCGGATTGCTGAAGAAATGCAACAGCAGACTTCTCTTCCAGCTGTGCTTCAAGGAGCAGCTTCTTCTTGCTAAGCTTCAACTTCAGCTACTGAACAAATTGGTAAGCGAGAGGTACCCATATATACACATCTGTCCCAAATTCACTCTGCCTGAGCCAGGCTCAGTCAGCCAATCACACAGTAGAGCATTCATGCAGGCATTCAGGCCATTCACTCCACCCAGACACCCATAACAAAAGATGTGGATTGGGGCAAGTACCCAGCCTTTCAGCACACTACGCTGCATTCATGTCCGATTCAGGCAGGGCTGTCTCATTCATTGTGCCACCCACACACAGAAACTAAACACCCACAACAGAGTATGTGAGTTCACCACAAACTCCATTCACACAGGTCCCACCCCTAGGGTGTACCCACAACACACAACACTTTGGAAGGCTCCCTTCAGTCTGACAGGAGGCAGCCCCAGAGCCATATATGGTATTTCCACCCAATAGCCAGTGAGGAGGAAAGGGAACAGACACATATATGGTGTTTCCACCCAACAGCCGGAGTCGGGGCTTCCCATGACTTTGGGAAACAAGGTAAAAGGATATAGAAACCATGAGGCCACAGGGGCCACCTTGCAACCCATTGGGAATTCATTGATTCCTATGGCAGGGTCTGGGTTTCCCAAAAAGGTAGGACACTCAGAGCTACTGCCAAGTCAGCATGTAGCTGCCACCAGCCCATACCCTGCGCTGTGGGCAACACACAGGTGCCCAAAAACACACATTAGGGGTACAAGGGTGTACCCCCACAGATGGGTGCCATAAGGGTATCCCATGGGTGATGTTCACCAAAACATAAGAATGAAGAGCTCAGGTCCAGGTGGGACCTCAGTGGCAGAAAACATGGAGAAAACACACACAGAAAAGTGGTACGACAAGGACAGGAGGCACTGTCCCTCCATAAGGCATTTCCAGCCTCACAGTTGTCATCTGAATTCCTGTTGGATTGTTGACAGTGAGCATGGAAGGGACTTAGATGTGCCTAATAATGCTTGGAGTTCATGCATTGCCTAAACATATCCTTTTTCTCATAATGTACTGTTGTGCTCACCTGCTTAGACGTGACTGACTACTCTCATCTCTGCTGCTCCTACTTCCTTGAATCCTGCCATGTTCAGGATGCTTCTCACTCTCTCCTTCCAGGGGGTGCAGTGGGCTCCACTGTGCTTGCTCCAGTGGCACACATCTTGGGGTGGTGATTGACGAGGATACTGTGGACACACTCCTTGAAGTCGTTCAACCTCTTCCGCCAGTCCTCTACGTCTCACTGCTGAATGCCCACTGCCAATACTGGCGGGATATCAGCAAACTGACCTACTATTTCTGCCGCCTGCTATCCCGAAATTTACGGGATATTACAGGTGGCGGAAAGGGCAGTAAATCCCCATTCTATGGAGTCCCATAGAACTCCATGCAAGGGATTGCCGGTATTCCTGGCACTGGTAATACCGGTGCCGGAAATACCGGGTGTTTTTTTGCCAGTGGGGGCCTGCTATACCTCCAGCTCTTGGCTGGAGGTAAATCAGTGAACCACCACTGGCAAACCTGTAGTTTTCCGGTCCGGGAAAAGTGCTGGTCACCGAATTACCAACAATTTAACAAGCAATTGTCCCTGACTGGCAAACTTGTAATGGGGCAACCAACAACCGAAAGAGGCGTGAGGGGACAAAAGCCGCAAGCGATCCCTCGGTCAGGTTACTAATCTTTAATTTACAAACAACAAAGCGCTTGTGAACAGCAACACCTGTTTAAGAGGGAGAATTATCTAATACAATTGGCCAGGTCGGTGAATCAGTCTACTCACAATAGATTCAAGAAATTACCTCTTTTATTATTATCACATTAAAATAAAAACACATATTTGTGTTATTTTATACAATTCAATTCTTAACGTTTTTCCAAAGAAACAGACAGTTCGTAGGAAGCAAACAATTGTAAGCTCCCAAAACTCTCTACTGCTGTGCAAAAAACTACTTGTCTCAAACTCTCATCAAGCACACCAAACTTGTAATGAGGGCCAAATGTCTGTTATTTAATTTCATATAGTGGTCATGGGGTAGATAGATGTCTTGCACTGCTGGCTTCCAAAAAGCTTGTCGACATTGTCCACCACCTCATCTGTTAGGACCTGGAGCTCTGCCTCACTACATTTTGGTTTGTGTACTGTGGTGGGTTGGAAGAAGCAGTAGGACATTTGAACTTTTTTTATTTAAAGAATAAAGAAAAGGCCTATCTCACCCTATCGCTATAAGGTATTTCCCTGCCTAACCAACTAAAGTAAAGATGCTCGTCTGTCAGCATAAATGAAAAATGCACTCAGTCCAAACCTACATCCACCTGTCCCTCCCACTAATACCAGTAACTAAACTGGGCCAAAAAGATGTCTCTGTTCGAATGGCCTCCCCCTTAGATTTTTGTCTTGTGGCTTGTTCTCAGGGTTTCCTTATTGGATCCCACTCTTCCGAATGTAAATGTCCGTTTATGCTAATCTCCTTAGATATGACTGGCGGGTCTGATTCACAAGTTCTTGTAACTCTTTCCAACTGTCCATATACCTTGGCCTCCAGTTTATATGATACACATCATTATCGTGTTTTGATACCAACTTTCACATTTCTTCCTTGCACTCTATAAGGTTCTCTGGTTTCATGGAATTTGATACTTTCACAGTCTTGGGATCTGCTTATTGTGTTCATTCTGTCATGGTTCTATTTCACTTGACACTGTTAATTCACACCATGCATTAGTAACCTCCCAATCCCCTTCAATTATCTCACATTTGTTCTTATTCCTGAATATTTCATTATATATCTCAGTATCTTGCATTTCTCTTCCGTGATAGCTGTGATGCACCAGAAATAAGGCTCGGAAACAAGGGTGACATATTTTGGGCAATGTGGTGTCATTATAATTTTGCCTGTAATTCTGTTGGGATACCAGCAAACTGAACTACAGTTCCTGCTGCCTGTAATATCCTGGTATCACTGGGATATTCCAAGCAGCAGAAAAGTCAAGTAGGACTCCATGGCGGGAACTGCAGGTATTTGGGGCACCGGTAATAAAGGTGCTGGAAATACCAGCAGTTTTTTACCATTGGGGGCCTGATTTACCTCCAGCTGTTGGCTGGAGGTAAATCAATGGAAAAGTGCCAGTCATGGAATTACCACTTTTATTAGCACTTTTCCTGGACCTTCAAACCTATAATGACCCCCATAGACTTGTATTGATCAAGAAAGGTTGAGAAAAAGGCCTCTCTATTCCTAAATCTAGGAGGCATTTCCTTACCTCAAAGAAACTAGTGAAAACAGCAAGGATGTCCAAAAGCAAAATGTCGGTCCCAGTTACATCCCCAAAACATATCTCTGTCACCCACACTACAAACTAACAAAATGGTGCACGTGTGATCTCGCTTCAAAGAAAACAGTGCTCATCAAGGTAACATAACAGCTCTTAGCCAGTCGGGCTTCCAAAGGATTCAAAATAATGTTCCAATTTTAGGGGGTGGAGTGGGGTTCTCCTTTCCCACCCCTAGCCTTCAAAGGCACAAATGTTTTTCAAATCCCTTCATATATAAAACACAATGGATTCTACAAAAAGTGTAACACCTTCTCAGTCTTAGGGTTCTAAACACCTTGCTTTTCAGTCTTTGATTTGGGTGTGAGTCCCTGGCTCGCAATACTTGAGGGATCTTGGTGTAATCTTCTGCCAAGCCACTGTTCTCTCATGTACTGTCCTTCTTTCACATACAGAGCTCAACCGCCTGTTATTTTAGGGTCTGTGATACAGGCATGGTATCAAGAGAGATGACGCATACAACAGAACTCACCTTTCAACAAACTTTATTAAAATGTCAGGATGGTGAAAGGCCTGACTTTTCCTATAACTGCAATATGTTTTTCTCTTTCCTAAAGAAAGCTAAGGAAAGTCTGAGTCTGTAAATCCAAATAAAAGTTCTGTCTGTGTCGTTAAACCTATGCTTACCCTCACATCTAAAAAGAAATAAAGTGTGGGATTCTTTTTAATCAAAATAGTGTTAAAAAATAAAGTCTCACCTGCTCTCAGCTTAAGTTCTTCTTGGGCCTTCTATTTCAGGCACAATACAGTTCCAATATCTTTTGGTCTAACCAATGTTCTATCAAATCTTGAGATTCCCTTCCTCCAAGTTCAATTTAGCACGGTTCACAAAAAGGGGGTCTTGAGGTTTCCTTCCCCAAGACAGCGTTTCTCAGTTCTTTAAGTTCTCAGGGTTCCCCATCCCAAGATTTTACTGTACTACTTGTATGACATTGCCACAAAGTCTCGTGTTCACCATATAGGGTATGCTGGTCTAGGCACAGTTGTCAGACCTCATGGTCCCCTCATCACAGGTCAAACAACCATGAGCCCTGTGCTTCTCCTTGACTTGATTTGCACTGCATGTGAATTTTACAGTGGGGAACTCCCAGGTCTAGGTGCAGTTGTTAGACCACACGGTCCACCAATCACAGGTCGCACAACCATAAGTCCCCCCCCTACTCCTTGTCACACTCTTGTACATCAGTCTTTTGCAAGTCTTCTCCACCTTTGTTTGTCAACCTCTTTGCTTTAGTCCTGATCACAATACTGCTTTTACTCAGTCTGACACTCCTGGTCAGTTTATTTTCAAATGTTCGTTCAGTGCTTAATATGCTGGTATTCAATAAGCCTTGGTTTTAATTCAAACAATACTTTCCATTCTGCTTGGCATTTGCCCATTCTCATTAACACTGTACTTCACGTTCAGTTCTGTAGTCACTATTGTGTAATTGCATTCAAGCAGTATTGTTCGAGCAGTTTGGTAGTCACGATTGAGTAATTGGTGAAAAGAAGTGAAGTGTCACCCCACAGTGAACTACAACCGAAACACGTGTTGACAACAAACCACCCTGTAATAACACAGAGGGCCACATCTAAAAGACACGAGAGTGTTTGACTTGAAATTCCAAACTATTGCATGTTTGGGGACAACTATTACCCATTTTGTGAAACATGAGTTACTATGAAGATGGTATGTATGAGTTAGGAATGAATGATGGGAGAAGTTGTGTAAAGGTTGCACCTATTTTTAGTATGTTAAGGATTTAGAAATAAATATGCATTGTTTATGTTATGTGAATAACACCATATCTTATTGATATTTTGGTAAACCACAGCAGAATCCTGTCATCTGTATCCTATCGGTCCATGTTTTGCTGTTGCTTATGTTTTGCCATCCCACCAGCATCTCCAATGGCTGGCTTCCGGTGTGGAATTAGACCCTCTGCGGTGGGTGTGCACTCACCTGTTTTTTAAAAAAAATGTTAAATGAAATTGAATGATGGTAGATCAACCTCTGGGAAATGTGTGGGGCTAATCCGCATACATTTTCCTATGCACAGTGCATGACATACACACAGACCCATGTATTCTGGGTTGACACAGCCTACAGGTGCAGTCCCCCGTCATATTTATATGACAGCCAGGATTACACCATGTCAACTTAGAAGGGGAGGTCAACACCTTCCCTCTGCCATGACCAGCCTAGTTAACTATCAAAGGCTCCCTGGTTCCACCCTATCCTTTTGTTCAGCTCTGCATATGGTGGCAGAAATTAACATAATTAACATACTAATAGAGTGTACTTCAAACAGGCCCACATGAAGTCTGGCTGTAGAGGTTAACGAAGGAGACAGGAAACCCCAACAACCTTAGATAGTTACTGTGTCAACCTGAAGCCAGCTCCTGCCCTTACTATATATGGACAGTGAAATATCATGTCTGGGACTGCGTCTATTACAGTAGTCATCCCAGCAGTGAGACCCCATTCAGAATGTACGATTATGTAGATTGACAGACAAAGAACATCTGTTTTCGCCGCAGCTTCAAGGGAGACCTGCTTCTTTAATCAGGAACCAGAGAAAGCTCCATTAACTAGGGAGACCCTTTGATCCACAACTGACAGGAAAATGGGTGGGATATAGTATTACATGTTTACATCCCTTTACCTTTTCTGTTGCAAAGCACTCTGATTATGACCTCATGCATACAGGAGATTGTTGGTGGGGACCTAGGATTGGTTCATTAAGGTAGGCCTAGCCTACACCAATCACTGTGGCCCATTTGGCTTTAAAACGGGGCTGAGACCCTATTTTGGTATATCATCTGAAGACTTCACAAGGACTAGGAAGAACAACACAGCATTGGACCGTGGCTGAAGGTACAGTCTGCCTTACATCTTCCGTCAGTGATGGAAGGCCAGAACCTCCAAGAGGGCAGCAATATCCTTCCCCTAAACATCTCCCAGGGAGCAGAGGGAGATACTGAATCCAGAGGACCCTCCAGCAGCTCCAGAACTGGTTCCCAGTCAGCACACGGCGTGTACTGCTAGGGTCTGCAGCAGATTCCTAGTTGGGAAATGCCAGAGAGTCTCTGAACCAAACCAAGGACAAGGTAGATGCCTGCAACAATCTCCTCAGCTTTGGGCCATCCGCCTTAAAGGACAACACAAGCCCAGTGTAGAAGCTACGAGGAGTGCATCGACAAGCATCTACCGACGTCAGCCTTAAAAGACATTTTCGAGCCCGTCAAGCCTCTTGAGCTGCAATCGACTGCACCGTTGATTGTTGTTATGCCACAGTCGCTAACACCCTTCGAGATGCCTCGACCAGTGCTTTAGATCCGCCGACCAGCACTGAGACGATTCCTGACCCTGAGCCACTGTGTAGGCCAGCCTGCAGCCATCTGTCCAGCCTCGCTCGCAGAACTGCCTGCCGCCTGATACCTGCATCTGTCTCCAGTCTTGAACTCTGTTGCAAAAGCTGCAAAGTGCCCTGAAACCGACTCTACACTGTTGAGCACTGAGAACTTCAAGAAGCACAAAGTACATTGTGGTTATGTCCCCCTGGTCCTTCTCCAAAGGCCCCTAGTGACATTTTATGACCCATTGCTCCCTTTGTGTTCAAACCAAGTATCCATGAACTATTGCGATTAATTACAATACTGACTAACACCCTTTCAGTATCCAGAGTGCACCCCTTTTCCTTCTATGAAACTGTCTGTCCTCTGCATTCCTTTACAGGGTGGGTTGTATTTTGTAGTGGGCTAGAACTGTCTGTTGTGATAATAATAAAGAAGATATTTTTATACAACCGTGACTGGATAGTCTCTTTTTATAATTGGGTAATAATTGTATTTTTGCTATATTGCAACTAACCAACGATCCATGACCTTTTCAGTGATAAGCCTGCCGTTCCGTCCATGTTACCAAAATTGTACAAGGAGGTTTATAATTGACTTGTGTTTCCAGCGTGTTTGGATCCTTTCTGGTGTACTGGAGATGTGGCGCTGATTGATGGTTTAGAAACCAATATTCATTGCTGGACCACTGGTGATCCGGAAGTTGATGCGTCACTCTTCCGCTTCTTAGAGTTTTGCCGGTTCCGCGGACCTGCTTGGCTCCACCTCTCCAAGGCACTCTGACTCAAGAGGGCTTCCCCTGCATACCGTTCACTCTCCTCTTCTCAGGCCTTCTCGCCTCACTTTGATTTCATACCCACTTTTTCTTAAAGAGGTATTTTCTTCTCCTTCCATGTGATTCGTGTGATCCTCCCCCGGTTTGGGCCAACATTGTCTACAGCCATACAGAAGGAAAACACAGTGCTTTTAACGTAAGGCATTTCCACGTATGCAGATACAGGGCCTCATTACACGTTGTCCAGCAAGGGAATACCGTTACCAGTAACGAAATACCGGCAACGTTATTCTCCCAAGCCGATCACGACCCGGACTCACCGCTATTAGTGGACCCGTAAAGTACGGTGCCACTAATAACGGCAGGCCCGCGTGCGCGACCCCCACACCGTAAATAGTGCCATGGCGCTAATAGCACGCAATCACAACCCATGCGTACATGGCAATACAGGAATCCCAAAGACCCAAAAAGCAGTTACCGGCATAGCGCTAATAACAGCAACGAAAACCACACGTTAACAGACCTGAGCAGTGTTCCCATCTGCCACAGGAGGACACAATCAGCACAGGTGGAGGCAATGGAGACAGGCAGCACTAAAGAGCACACCACACCGCTTCTCACACCCCTTCCCACAGCAAGTGGTCCCAATACGAGCAGCATGACATGGGCCTGTGTACATGATTGCAGTGCAGCACCAACAACAACAGGAAGCACAGATGAGACGAAGGAGGAGGAGGAGGGCAAGACTGGCGCAGCAAGCACCACCAGGGCACCCAGAAATACCACAAGGGCAGCCAACAAACCCCCGGATTCAAGGCGAAGATGACCATGGCATGTGTAAGGCACAACTAAATGTGCATCGGATAGAATGTGCCCATGCCACTATGCAACCACCAGATGAGCATTATGTGGATGTGGATGAGTATGGGTGAAATGCTCCGCCAGGACATGCAAGAGGCGATGGCACGGCGGGACAGGATCTGCGTCAGCATCTGAATCAGGAATAGCATCATGTACAAAGGTGGGATATCATGGATGGAGAGATGTGCATTGTTGGCCTTGTGCCCATTTTGTGCCCCTGTCCCAAAGAAAATCACACATACACAATGATGGAGACCATGCCTGTGTTTCAACCTCAGAACAGTGTATTTCGAACATAATGTGAACAGAAAGTGCATGACCCCAACTGTGCAAACGCCCTTATCCCCCTCCCCCCACAACAACCCCGAATACACCCTTACCCCCCTTCCCCCACAACAACCCCAAATACACCCTTACCCCCCTCCCCCCACAACACACCCACGTGAGCCTCAAGGCGTGAACGTGTCCCTTTCCACATGTGCAGATAGTCCTTGATGGCCCTATTTGTCAGTGCCTGCTCCGTCTTCGGGTGGTTGCGATGTGGTGCGCCTCAGGTTGCGCATAGACCGGCGTAGGGGGCTAGTTTGCCGTGAACTCCCTGAGGAGGCGGGGCCTTGTTCATCCTGGGTCAGGAGTGGGCCTCTGCGCTCAATTGCATCTGCAATGCGGTTCATGGCCTGCCTTAGTTGGGCCATTTCATCGCAGATTCGGTTGGTGCATGCCTCCATGCACTCCCTTGTCTGCTTTGCAAATGCACCAATGTCCTCCCTCAGGCGCCCTGTCTCAGCCACATGTTGCCCTACTAGACCAGTGATTTCGGTCTGCCTCTGAAAGATGGCTGGGAGGTCATGTTGCATGGTGGCTGCGGTGGGATGGCTGATGCGCCTGGATCCATTGCACTGGCATCAGGTGAGGATACCTGGGGGCTCCATGACACATCTTGGTTGTGGGTGGGTGATCCGCCTTGGCTAAACGGACCTGGTGAGAACATCGGGCTTGACAGTAAGGGGCGTGTCGGTATGGGGCTCTGACTCAGATCCTCAATGCCAGGTGCTACCTCCGCATCCGAAAGTGGGGCAGTGGCTGCTGCCTCACCCGTTGAGCTGGTGGCAGCAGAGTGCACTCCCTCAATGCTGCCTTCACTTGCTGGGAGACACACTCCCGTGGGTGCCACAACGGCAGCAGGCATGGCCTCTGGATGCGTGGAACTGCTGCTCCTGCTGCCTTTGTCCCTGTGATCATGGTCACTCCTCCTGGGTTTCCTAGAGGATGTGGCGGTGTCCCCGTGGCATCCCTCCTGGCTTTTTTCCATGGTGCGGGAGCAGGTGTTGAAGTGTGTGGCTCCTCAGTTTCCATGTATGATCCTGCAGGGGTGAGAAAAGGGGTAAATCATCATCTATGGGTCGACCTGCCTTATGCAGGATGCATACGTCATGCCGTCCAATGCATTTGGGGCTCTTCAGTGTGGAGGCAGGTAATGGGGATGTTGGCTGGCTCATGCATGATTGGCCCTGTTGTGGACGGGTATGCGGTGATGCATGCATGTCTGTTTGTGGCTGGATCCACGGCATTCATATGGACACATGATTGGGGGACCCTTCACTGCGCATTGTTTGGTGTATACACTCACCTCCATAAGATGAAATGGCCACGCCAAGCTCCATATCTCCGACCCCTTCAATCGATTCGACTCCAATCGTGGAGGCACATATCTCCTTCCACTCCTTCAACTTCAATGGGGACTCTGCGCCACCTCCTGTGCCCATTGCCATGTTGCGGTTCACTGATAATATATTCCGCACACGGACCCGGAGGTCGTCCCACCTCTTGCGGCAGTGCTTGACACTCCGGGTGGTAGTGCCCACCGCACTGACTTTTTGTGCGACTTCGGCCCAGATGGCCTTTTTCTTAAGGAGGGCCTCCCTCCGCATGTCATTCACAAACACTACTTCTGCATTGGCAGCAAGTGTGGTGGTCAGCATCACAAGCTCCTCATTGGAGAATTTTTCTTTGCGCTGGCGATAAGCTATTTTCTTTAGGGCCTTCGGCATCTTCGGGCTATCCGGTATGGTTCCTGGTCGGAGTTCCCTGGATATATGTCCTGGATGCAGAGGATGGCAATGGATTGTGTTTTTAAAGATGGTTGCCGTGCTCTTTCCCGTTCCTGTGCGGTGGCGTAATTTCCGGTTCCGCTTTTTAACGGTAACCGGTAATAGCGGTGACTGCTATTTACAGGTGGCGGGAGGGCGGAGGCGCTATCGACGGTTTGGATGACGCCGGTAAGGGGCGTTTTGGGGAATTTAGCAGCAGGGCGGTACGGTAATTTATGGCATGGTGCTATGCTCGTGTCCGCGTACTCGTGATGGGACGCTATTAGCGGCCTCTTGCGAGGGCGGGCACTCTGATAGCGCCATGCCGTTAAATTCCGATTTTTACCGGACAACGTGTAATGTGGCCCACAGTATCTTTCAAAGGGAGCTCCCCCATGGAAAGGGGAGTCCTTAGGGGTAATTACAACTTAACTGGAAAAACGCTGGCAATTCAGGCGTGCTAGTATTACCATTACCAGCACATTAAAGGTCCGCGGCACATGCAGACCGCCCTGCTAGAAACAGTAATAGTGGTTCACCGGAATTACCGGCGTGGTCATTGAAGTGCCAGTGTTTCCAGCCGAAATGTACCAGAAAAACCAATACCGGCACCCAAACTGCCGGAATCTCCAGCGCCTGTATTTCCGGCGGCGGGATTACCAGCGCCGGAAATAGCATCATCGCATGAACCGAAAGCTCGCCGGCAGCCATTTTAAAAACTCACTCCACTTTAAATACCCCTCTTCCTACTGCCATACATCCCATCTGAGATTGCAGACATGACAAAAAGTGGGAAATCACGAGTCCCAGGGGTCCAGCTTTGCACGCCGACATTCTCAGAGCCGGAGCTGGCTGCCATTGCAGACAATGTGGTCATGCATACTGAGGCCCAGTTTGGGGCTGGAAATCGCAGGACCAGCCAGAGAAAGAAGACAGCCATCTGGCAGGAGGTGGCCGACAAGGTCGCAACCGTGGGGACTGTCCCACGCACACCACAGGACTGTCACAAGCCGTGGAATGACTTGTGGCTGAGGAACCCGAAACATCCTGGCCACCCATAGGAGGGAATCTGTTGCGACAGGAGGAGTGGCATCCCTGACCCTCATGCCCTGGGAGGAGATCTGCAGCTCCATCTTGCACATGGAGGGCATAGAGAGAGTTGGGGCAGCAGAGGACGTAGCTGGGACCCACGACGATGGTGGTAAGTACAACAAACCCCATTTAAATGCAAATGATGAGTCCAAATACACTCATCCCCAGGCAGAGAAGCACCAAATGGGCAAGGGAACAGGTCCAATGTCAGTAACAGCAAATAGGCCAATCACATACACATGCCAGGAGTTGCGGGCAGATGTAGCCAATCACACGCACCATAGCCAAAAAGCACTGCCCCACACATGATGAACGCCCAGTGTGCCAAGGGAGAACAAAACCCGAAATCATAGACCCACCCCACACACAACAACAAGCCACCTTGGCAGACAGTCAATGTGCACTCCCACCACCCACATGTAGAAGCGCACATCAGAGCAAATAGACCAAATAAACATCATGACAAGAGCAGGACACACACAATGTAGCATGAGTGTAATGAAGCCCACATATTTGATTCCCAGAAGACTAACTGCATGCCCATCTCAACCCAGCAGGCTCATCCTCTGACAGCAACGCACCTGGACCATCGTCAGACCCAGCACGTGCGGACAGATCTAGGAAGGCCGCACCACCACCACCTTCTGCTGCACAAGCAGCACCACCTCCTCCTGCTGCGCAACCAGCACCACCACCACCTCCTTCTGTGCCAGCGGTGACGCCACCACCATCACCTCCTGCTGCCGAACCACCACCTCCTGCTGTACCAGCTGTTTCACCACCACTGCAACCACCAATTCCAGCTGCACAACCAGCACCACCACCACCTCCTGCTGTGCAACCAGCACCACCACCACCTACTGCTGTGCCAGCTGTGCCGCCACTACCATCATCGCCAGCTGAGGCCAGCATCACACCTGTGGTCAGTGACCCCTCTGTCCCTCCTGTGCCATACACAACATCACATGCACACCAGCCACCGGCCTAATGTTGCAGGTACAGCATGGAGGAGGAGGATGACCACACCCCCTAACCCACCCTTTCCTACAGCCCGGCAGCACTGCACAGCCCCCTCCACCCATGCCCAGCATATGGGATATGGATGCATGACTGTGTGCAATGGAGGACAGGCACAGGGCAATGACGACACTTGCATAGCAGCAGCTCAATAACTTGAGGCTGCTGCATTAGTGCATCAAGGCCAGTAGCCGCAGGAGTGCACTGGCACAAGGCAGTACCACCACTGCGCTACTCATGCTGGCCCAAAAGATCTGTGATGGGAATGAGGGGATCTCGGCCATGTCTGAGTCCCTCTCGCACACCCTGCAAGTCACGCTTGAGAGCTTGCAGGCCATGGGGTCTGACCCGCCATCGACCATCACTACCCCCAGGAGGTTGCAACAGAACAGCCCAAGACGCCACTCCCAGCTGATTGCTTCGACACCTGGGCAAGCCACGAGCTCTGTGATGAAGAGGCAGAGCAAATAACACTTGGCGTGACACTTTGGTTCACTTCAAGATTATCGGGTGTTTGGGGAGGAGGGTCTGTGGGGAGGGTGTGTGGTGGGAGGGGGAGGGAGTGTTTGGGAAAGCAGGTGCGTGGGGAGAGCGGTGTGAGGGGTAGAGTGATGTTTGGGGATGCGATTTATGGGGAGGTGAGTGAGGAGCAGAAGGGCACAGGGTGTTGGTTTTTGCATTTATATTTCAATACATAGTTTTCACTTGAAGCAATGAGTGGACATTTCTTGTTTTGGTGGAAATATTTATTGTGTGTGCACATCATATGCACTTAGGTGCAAGGGAAGTGCAGAGTGAAAGGAGTACTCAGAAAAAGTTTCTGAGTTCTTGATGGGCCATGTGCCCATCCCTGACCTCCATGCGCACATGCATGGCCCCGGCATCATCCTCATCCTCTGGCAGCAGAATTTCCAGATCTGTGGGCAATGGTATGTTGCGTCTGATGCATATAATATCCAACATTGCACAGGCCAGGACTATCTTCCCCACCTTCTCTAGCCTGTACATGAGCGCACCCCCAGACCGGTGTAAGCATCTGAAACGTGCCTTCAAGAGCCGAAGGTCCGCTCAATGGGCACCCTGGTCCTCACATGTGCCCTGTTATATGCCATTTCCTCTTGCATCCGGGGATCCCTCAGGGTGGTCATCAGCAACAGAAGCAGCAGGAATCCTGAGTCACCTGCAAGGGGTAAGGACACATGTGTGAGTTATGATGCTCGGCAGTGGTGTTGCCCGTGTCAGCGGAATCTCAACAGTCTGTCTGTGCTTTCATGCCCCATATCTCACCAGGACATTTATATTTGTTTATTTGTATTGCGCGGCCGGGCCCGTAGGCATCAGGACGCATCAAAGTTACATAAAGTGCATCAATTGCAGTTAATACAACATGAGGCAATTACAAGTAATACATCGTAAGATAGGCATATCTCAGCAAAGTGAAGTTACATGGATTTGCATGAGATTAAAAATAGGAAGCAGTTTCAGTTACATAAAATACCCATAGAAGATGGGAAGCAGTTTACCAATAGTACAGTTGCATAATTTACGAAGGCTGTGTGCAAGGTATTAGATATATGACTAAGCAGTTAGGTCCTGCTCAAGGAGCCATTTCTTGACCTTTAGTTTGAAAGAGTGAAAAGAAGGCTCTATTCTCAGTGCAGTTGGGAGGGTGTTCCAAAGCCTAGCTGCCAAGACTGGGAACCTTGACCCACTTGCCTTTTGTAGCTTGTATCTGGGTATGCGCAAGGAGTGAACTTGGGAGGATGTCAAAGGACGTGTGGAAGTGTGCACCGAGATACGGTTGGATAAGTATTCAGGGGCACAGTTCGCTTGGCATTTATGAGTCAAGGTGAGTGTTTTCAAAGCTATTCTTTGGTCGACAGGGAGCCAATGAAGGTTCCGTCTGTTGTTGGATATGTGCGATTTCCTAGGGATGTTGAGGGCAGCCCTAATGGCGTTATTTTGAGTTACCTGGAGTTTATTAATGTTCCTACGGCTGGTACCAAGGTAGAGAGCATTGCAATAGTCTATTTTAGACATTATGAGGGTTCTGGAGAGGGTGATGCAGTTGGTGGCAGTGAGACAGGGTCTACATGCTGTAATAAGTTTGCATGTGTATGCTGCCGCTGAGGCAACAGCGTTGGTCTGTCTAGTGAGAGATAATGTGCAATCAAGATAGATGCCAAGGGTTTTTGTATCATTAGATACATTGATCGTGTTACCATCAATACAGAATGCCTTAAAGGCTGGGTCTAATTTATTCAGTTTAACATGTTAGCCTAGGATGGGTAGCTCTGTTTTGTTGTCGTTCAGAAAAAGCCCATGGTGAGCCATCCAGGCCTGGATGATCGCGTAGACTTTGTTGAGAGCCAATGAATCACTTACATGGTCACCAGTGATAGGGATGAGTATCTGGGTGTCATCCGCATAACTGGTGTATGTGACACCCAGATAGTCAAGGATATCAAAGAGTGGCTTAGTAAATACGTTATAAAGTGTAGGGGACACACACGACCCTTGTGGTACCCCACACAGTACTGGTAGTGGTTCCGCTGAGGCAGTGGGAGAGAAGACCCTCATGGTTCTATTAGCCAAAAAGGATTTAATCCACAAAGTAGCTTCATTGGAGAAGTGGGCTGCGGTTTTAAGGTGATGGCAAAGGATTTGAGGGTCCACCAGATCAAAAGCTGCAGATAGATCAAGCAAACGTAAGAGGGCCAGTTTACCTTTATCTTTTAGGTCCTCGATTTGTGTTTTTAAGTCTATTAAGGCAGTTTCTGTTCCATGTCTAGGATGGAAGCCGGATTGGCGGAGACCTAGGAGATTGTTAGATTCCAAATAGGCTTGTATTTGGAAATATGCTGCACGATCCAGAATTTTCAGTAAAAAGGGTACAGTGGTGATGGGTCTGTAGTTGGCAGGGTTGTTAGGATCGAGGATGGGTTTTTTAATGAGAGGGATGACCCAAGCATCCTTGAGGTTGTCTGGGACTGATCCTGATTCGAAGGACGCATTAATGAATGAGGTGATGAAGGGAGCTAGTTCTCGGGCGGCCTCTTTAATGATTGGTGCCCGCATGCATCGCCTTGGCAGTTAGATGGTTTAATCCTTCTGATTATGTTTTCCACTTCAGGGGAGAAGCTGAATGGTTTGATTGTGTGTGTATGGGGATGGGGATTGTTAGTAAGGAGGTTGGTGGTATGGTCAGTCGATAAACTACATTCTTTAATGTTGATTTTGGTTTGAAATATGTCGATTTTCTAGAGAAGCGCTTTTTGAATGTTGGAACACCAAGTGGCGTCAGTAATGCAGTTGTCTAGAGGGGCTATGGGAGATTCAAGTGCTTTAAGGATCTTGAAGAGCTCTTTGGTATTGGATTGCGCCTGAGAGATATGTTTGTTGTATGTGTCTTTTTTAGCTAGGAGTATAGCAGCTGTATAAGCGGTAGAGGCTGTAGTTTTTTTTAAACACTTTTTTAATTTTTTAACCAAACAACACTCCAAACATTGCAACCATTTAGGACATTCAAAATCAATGTCAAAGCATTCCATTATTAAATGCACTTTATAGTCCTTTATAGTCCTCACCCCTCCCCCCCATTAATTTGAGCCGTTCCACCAGTGTCATCCTCCTGAGCTTCCTCATGTATCTCTGACATCATCTCATCCATGTCCTCTGCTTCACCCTCGGTCTGGTGGGGGTTTACCATTGAAGCCACCAGTTGTCTCCAAGCCATCAGGGGGCCTACCTCCTCCTCCCCTCCTCTAGTGGCTGCTTCATACTAGACCACCGATTCTGCCTCCGCCCACTTCAGGAGGTCCCCCCACAACACCTCCAATCTGGGCCGGTGGACTGCCTTCCAGCCCATTGCAATTCTGCGCTTGGCCAGAATATAAACCAGGTCCCTCATCTTGCTAATATGCTTTAGGTTCCGCGGCCTAGGAAAGCTCCCGAGCATGCATGCCCAAGCAGATCCAACGTCAAGCGCCACCCCACTGCTAGCCAGTCTCGTTTTCAATTCAATGCAGAATCTGCTCACTTCCGAGCAAGCCCAGAAAATATGCAGCAGCCCACCCCCCTCCTCCCCACTCCTGGGACATTTCTGTACAGTCAAGCCCCCAAACCTAGCTATTCTGCCGGGGGTCAAGTATGCCCTATGGGTGACGTATAGCTGAATCTGCTGAAGTCTCGCATTCCGGGACACCTTCTTGTGGTACCTCTGGGCTCTGTGCCATTGGCCGTCTGTCATGGGCTCCCCCACCTCCTCATCCCAATCGTGCCTCAGCTGGAGCAGCTCCCTCCCTGCTTTCGTGCTCAGTAACTCATATATCCAGGATATTTCGTGCCCACCCTCCGAGACATCGTACATCATTTCTACGGTGGCGTCTGGTTGTTCTGCAAGTACTGTTTCGGGCCACCTTTCCCTCACCGTTTCATAATTCTAGTGTACGTTATTTGTTGCCCTTTATGCACCCCGGTCTCCTCCATCAATCTCTGGAATCCTACTGCCTCCCCCTCCTGCCATATATCACCCAGGGTGGCCAGGCCCACCGGTTCCCAGTATCTGCGAACCCCTTTTACCAACTGGGAGTCTCCCCCACATAGCACCACCAACGGGACCCGTTGACAAAGCGGGTCCGGGTCACCCACCGTTCGCCACGCTCTGCGCCAGACCTCCCAGCCCAGCACCAGCAACCTTCCCCTCCCCGTCACCTTTGCCTTGGGCAACCACACTGTCTCCCTAAGGAAATACGGGGCCAGGTCTCCCCGTAAAAGCCTGACCTCTGCCGACTCATTTTCCGACAACCACCTGGCCACGTATAATAGTTGTCCCGCCAGGTAATATAGTTGAAAGTTTGGCAGGTTGATACCCCCCTTTTCACTCAAGTTTTGGAATTTCCAGAGGGCCACCCTGTTCCTGGAGTTGTGCCATATGAAGCCCCTGCACATGCTGTGAAGTTTGACAAAAAAGCATTTGGGAATCAAATACGGGACATTAACAAAAAAGTGTAACAGTCTGGGCAACACAACCATCTTAAGCAAAGCTGCTCTTCCCATCATGGCGAGGGGCAGTCTAGACCAGAACACCATACTGTTCCTGATGCCTTCAATCGCCTTCTCCGTGTTGTGTTTGTGCTCTGCCTCTATACTGTGGTATACGTTTATGCCTAGGTACCGGAACGTCTCAGTCTGCCAGGGTATCTGCAAGATTGGCAACTTATCTGGTGGAATGCCCCTGTATCTCCCCAAGGGGAACATGCTGGACTTCCCCGGGTTTACCGATATACCCGAGAGGGTGGCATAGCGATCCATCACCTCCAGGACCTATTGCAGGTTCTCTTCCGGGAATCACAGGTAGAGGAGAATGTCCTCAGCATACAGCGATATCAAGTGTGTCCCTCCTATTGTTTGGATCCCCACCTCCCCATATTGTTGCCTAAGGCAAACTGCCAACGGCTCCAGTGCAAGGATATATAACATGGGCGACCATGGGCATCCCTGTCTGGTCCCTCTGCTGAGTTGCCATTTGTCTGAGATCGTGGTGCCTGTTTTTTCCCTAGCGATCGGCTGAACTGTATAACATCTTAACCCATCTCATGTACCCCGGCCCCATCCCGAACCTTCTCAGGGTCGCCATCAACCATCGCCACCTAACTGAATCAAAGGCCTTGACCGCGTCCAATGACACAATAGCAAGTTCGCCCGGGTCCCTATCTATTTGGTCGATGATATGGTGTAGCCTCCTATGATTGTCAGTAATGTTTCTGCTGGGGACGTAACCTGTTTGGTCTGGGTGTATCAGCTTGCCAATCACCAGCTTGAGCCTATTAGCAAGCACCGCTGTAAGTATTTTACTATCCTGGTTGAGCATTGATAAGGGCCTATACGACCCACAGTTTGATTCCGGCTTGCTTGGTTTCAGGAGCAGGATGATCACCGCTTCTCGCAGGTTCTCCGGCAGCTCCCCCCGCTCGTAGGCCTCGTTGAACATGGCCAGCAGCGGCTGGAGCAGCTCCTGCCTGTACGCTTTGTAAAATTCGCTGGGCAGTCCATCTGACCCAGGCGCCTTACACGTGGGCAGATGCTGGATCACTGCGTCCAGTTCGTCCGCAGTGATTGGGGCCTCTAGGCTAGCTCGTTCCAGGTCATCCAGGGTGGGCAGGCCCATATCCTCTAGTGTTTCTGAAATTTCCTGGCCCATGTCTCCGCCTGTATCCTCGTACAAGCGTTTATAATACCTGAGGAACTCTTCATTCACGCCGTCCTGGGTATCATAAATGTGATCATCCTCCCCCCTAACTACTCTAATCACTGACCGGGGCGTCTCATTTTTATATAACCAGGCCAGCAATCTTCCCGGCTTGTCCCCGCCCGCATGTTGCCTCTCCACATATTTCTTGTAATTCAACTTGCATAGCCTGTCCCGGAGCTCTCCACTAGCCCCCTGCAACTCCCTTATCCTTATCCCATCTTCCCGGGTGGTCCCCCCTTTACGCATCAGATCCTCTAGCTCCCTTTCCACATCCTGTAACTCCTGTTCAATACCCCCTTGGAGTCCCCTAGATTTAGATATGGCCACCCCTCGCACCACCACTTTGAATGCCTCCCATACCATTCCCACTGATTGCACACTACCAGTATTAATGTTGAAGTATTCCGTGATGGCCTCCCTTAGGTCCTCTCTGAATCCTGAGTCCTGTAGGGCCTCAGCTCTAAGCCTCCACTTCGGGATACGTGCCCTGGGGGGGGGGGTGGTATCGCCACTCCAGGACCAGGGAGGAATGGTCCGAGAGCACCATGGCCTTATATTCTGCTCCCACCATTTCTCCTGCTACTTCCTCGGGAGCGAATACATAGTCCAACCTAGTGTGCAGGTTGTGCGGTGCTGCGTAATGCGAGTACTGCCTGTCTGTCGGGTGCAACCTCCTCCATACATCCACCAATCTGAGATCTGACAACAATGCCCCAAGTGCTTTGGCTGCTGGGGTAGGTTTGTCCATATTACCATCTGACCTGTCTACCCTGGGGTTCAGGGTGCAATTGAAATCACCCCCCACAGTATCGCTCCTCCCAGCAGGGGGCAGATTTTTCCATATAAAGACCTAGAATAAGCCGCTGTGTCCTGGTTAGGTGCATACAGGTTTATGATGTTCACTTCTCGATTCTCCAGAAGTCCCTCCGCCACCACCATTCTACCCTCCGGATCTGTAGTGGACCTAAGCAGCTGAAACGGTACATGCAGTGCCACCCATATGACAACTCCTCTCGCGTATGCTGAGTATGTGGCTCCCATGACGCTTCCCTTCCATTTCCTCTTAACCACCTCCAGTTTTTCTTTAGTGAGGTGGGTTTCCTGTAATAAAGCGATGTCGACTCTCATCCTTCTGAGGTACATCATCACTTTATTCCCTTTCAGGAAATGATTGATACCCTGCACATTCCAGGTCACCACCCTCAGATTACCCACCGCCACAGACATGGTATCCCGCCTCTCCTCTTAGCTTCCCTTTCTGCTCCTGATAACATTCCTAGCCCTCCCTACCCCAACAGCCCCCCCCCTCTTCCCCAATAACACCCCACTGCACACATCCTGTCTGGATACCCGATTCTTGGGGGCTGCTCTGCATATCCAGCCACCCCATGGCATCCTCCGGGGTTTCAAAGAAAAGGGTTTTGTTCCTGTGGAACACCTTCAGTTTGGCAGGGTAAAGCAGCATATATTTGTGACCTGTTTCTCAGAGTCTCCTTTTCACTGCTCCAAAGTTCATCCTGCTGCGCTGCACCTGCAAGGTGTAATCCGGGTATGCAGTTATCTTCGCTGTCCCCTTTTCAATTGTCCCACCTTTCCGGAAGAATTCAAGTATCCTTTCCCGATCCCGGTAATTTAGGATCTTCACAATTATCGGCCTGGGAGGGTGTTGCGAAGACAATTGAGGAGGAGAGATTGTCTTCGTAGTATATATTTATTAAGATATATATATAAAGAAAGCCCTCAGCTTGACAGAGGCTCCCTTGGTAAAACAGATAAACTCAACTGACAAATATAGAATCTTGGAAGGCTAGCAATGCATGACAACTGTGACCTCATCAGAACAGAGCGGGGTCAGTATTCCGAAGACTTAATATTATGTACACAGTAACTTCACAACACATCTTCCCCTTTTTTTTAACATCTTTATAATCTGCATCTCTTTACTGAAGCAACTATATCTTTATTCCAGACCTGTCCTCCAGCCACACGCACGGCTCCCTTCATAACAGCAACCACCTTGACAGGCTCTGAATAAAGAGAATCACCCTTCCTCTTTACCACAGCTTTTCTTATCCTCACCCAATCGCCACATTCCACATGCAATACTTTTCTTCCTCTTCTCATATTCTCTCGCATAACCCATTCACTCTTCTTTGCTCTCATGACTTTCCTCGCTTCATCAACCACCACATCACTTTCCCGGCTCCTCCCTAGCCATGGGGGACACACCATGGAATAAGGCTTCCAACCCCTCATGAGTTCGAATGGACATAGACCTGAGGTGGCATGGGGCGCCATTCACAACGCCCACATCCTATTTTGAATCGCTGCCAACTTGTCAATTCCGCACTCCTCTCCCATGCGAACACTTTCTATCACACACCTATTCATTCTTTCAACTACTCCATTTGTTTCAGGATGATAAAGAGCCGCCCTCTTATGCTCCACTCCACACTTCTTCAAGTATGCAGGGAAACACCCCCCAGTGAACTGAGTGCCGTTGTCGGTGAGGACGCTCTCAGGAAGACCGTCACTTGCGAAAATCTCTTATAACACCTTTACCATATTTTCACTAGATATCTCTCTCACAATTCTGAACTCTGGCCATCTGGAGAACAAATCCACCACCAGCACTATGAATCTTCCTCGACCATATCCCAGATCGACAGGTCCTAAAATATCCATTGAAACATCACTCCATATCTTATGTGCGACCCCTACATCGACCAATGGCTGTTTTTTCGCCACACTCCCTTTCCCACTCCTGATACAAAATTGACATTCACCCAACTGACTTTCAATCTCTCTGTCGAATCCCGGCCTCCAATAATCTGATCTCAGCACGCTTTTCGTCTTAGTCACACTTACATGTCCACTATGCGCCAAGTCAATGATTTTGCTCCGAATACTTGACGGGGCAATTGCATCTATACAGCACGTCATCCACAACTGCCAATTCATCTCTTACTTCCCAATAAGGTTTTTCCAATTCAGTCAAATCAGCCTTGTTTGGCCACACAGCGCTAATTACATAAGACATAACTTTTCTGATGGTCACGTCCTTCTTCATTTCATCCATCCATTCTTGCTTGGATATGATTCCCTCATTGTTTACAAACACCAGCTCCATGTTCTCATCTTCCAACGTATCTTGTGACACAACTCTCACTCTTGATAAGTTATTCGCAAGTACATTATCTTTTCCCGGAATTACCTCCATTCTGAATTTATGAAATTGCATTCTCGTAACCCATCCAGCTACTCTTCGAGACACTTTGTCCAATCCCTTCGATTCAAAAATAACTTTCAATGGCTTGTGATCCGTTCGGATCACAAACTCAACACCCCAAACAAAAGTTTTGAACTTCTCTACAGCCCAATAACACGCCAATGCCTCCTTTTCTATTACCGAATACCTCAGCTCGGCACCTTTCAACACACGGGATGCATGCGCTATCACTTCTTCAGTTCCATCTCCCTGTTTCTGTGACAAAACAGCACCAAGGCCTCCCTCACTAGCATCTACTGTGATGATGTTCACTTTATCCGTATCAAAACATCCTAGTGGGCGAGCCATGTCCATCTCTTCTTTTATTCTAGTAAATTCTGCATCACATTTGTGGGTCCACCTGAAATCAACACCCTTTTTTAACAACTTTCTCATCTCCTGTATCTTATCAACATAATTTACTACAAATTTTTGGTAGAATTCAATCATTCCCAGGAATGAACGTAGTTCACTTTTGTTAACTGGCTTTTCAATCTCCTTTATAGAATTCACAATACTTTCCTTAGGCTTCACACCATTGCTTGACACTTCGTGACCAAGATAATCCACCTTGGATACAGCAAACATGCATTTATCCTCCCTCAGGGTAATGCCCCTTTCTTTAAAAACCTTCAATACTCTGTCTAGATTTCTGTCATGTTCTTCCATAGTTTTGCAACATATCAATACATCATCTTGAAAACAAAATACTCCTTCCACTCCTCTAAGCAACCGGTCCATAATCTTTTGAAAAACTGACGATGCCGACACCAATCCAAATGGCATCCTTCTAAACTGAAACACTCCCTCATGTGTGATAAAGGCTGTGGTTTTTCTGCACCCCTCCTCCAATTCAACCTGGTGATATGCAGAGGCCATATCAAGTTTTGAGAAAACTTACCCCGCCCTACCATAGTCAACATCTCAGTTTGTTAGGGGATGCCTATCCACCATCACGCATTTATTCAGCTCACGCATATCTATGCACAGCCTAAGATCACCTGAGCTTTTCTTTACGACTACAACAGGAGACACCCTTCTACTCCTCCACCTCTCTCTATGACACCCATGCGCAGAAACTTTTCAATCTCTTTCTTGACCCCTTCTCGTAACGCAAAAGGCACAGGTCTCAACTTTGCCACCACAGGCACACTGCCTTTTTTTAAAAAAATCTGATGCTGAAATCCTTTCACTTTACATAACGTCTCGTCAAACACCTTGCCATATTTGCTCACGTATTTGTTGCTGGAGACAGAACATGACAATACCACCTGCAACACCTGCTCACTTTGATTTGGATCCAATTTGATCCCAAGATTCTTCTGTTCTCTCCAACCCAGTAGAGATTGACCCTTCTTTGTAACATACAACTTGCCATTGCAACTACGACCTTTAAATTCAAAGTTACTCCACTTATAACCCAAAAGCTCAATCTTGTCTTGATTGTAACCTCCTGGGTTTATATCGGACTTCATCAAATCAGACACCACACCTTTGGTCTCTTTCACAAACACCTCCCTAGACATTAATGTTTTTTTTTTTTAAATATTTTTTATTTTCAAAATAAAACAATACAAACCAAACTTGCAGCATTATACATTACAAACTGTAAACATCAATTAATGCCATGTTACTGCACTTCAAATTCCCCCCCCCCAAGAGCTTATCAACCTTACTGTTCTGTGTACACTTGGTGTGGCCGGGCGTCGCCCCTCTCAGAAGCAGCAGGGTCCATTTCCGTGCCAAACAGTCCCGTGATTAACATCCTCCAAGCCGCTAGGTTGCCCACATCTTCTTCCCCACAATTGCCACACGCTTCCTGCCATACCACTGTTTCAGCCTCCGCCCACTTCTGCAGGTCCCGCCACCATATCTCTATTCTTGGCCCATGGCATTGCTTCCAACTCGTAGCTATCCTTCTCTTAGCAAGTACATACGCCAGGTCTCTCAGTTTCCCGAGATGTTTGGTGTTCCGTGGTCTGGGGAACCCTCCCAGGAGGCAGGCCCAGGCCGTGTCAATGCGTAGCAGGACCCCCTTATCTGCTAATTTCTGTGCCACTTCCCCCCAAAAGCCTTCAATCACTGGGCAGGACCAGAACATGTGTCATGTCTGCGTCTTCTTCATCGCATTTCGGGCATGCTTGTCTACCTGCGTTCGCAAACTTGGCTATTTTCTTCGGGGTCATATATGCTCTGTGCGTGATGTATAGCTGTATTTGCTGCAATCTAGCATTCCTGGACACTTTCTTATGGTATCCCATGGCCCGTTCCCACATCCCATCAGTCATCTGTGCCCCCACTTCCGCTTCCCAGTCCAGCCTCAAATCCATCAAATCCTTCCCCACCCAGGTCATCACCACCTCATACAATCTAGAGATCCCGTGCCCGCCCTCTGATATATCATATATCGTTCCGATCAGTGCGTCCGGATCTTCCGCTAGCACCGTCTCCGGCCAAATCTTGCGGATGATCTGTACCAGCCTTAGATACGTAACATATTGGCCCCCGTGCAGCCCCGTTTCTTCTCCCAGGTCTACGAATTCCCTAATGGCCCCACCCTGCCATATGTCTGCCAATGTGGCCAGCCCAACCGTTTCCCAGTATGTCCTGATAATTTTCCTGAGCTGGCTGTCCCCCATAGTTAGGGCGACCAGTGGCACATGTGGGGAACACGGGCACGGGCTCTCAATCAACTGGCACGCTCTGCGCCAAATTCTCCACCCCAGCAGCAACATACATGGGCGTCCATGCAAGTCCGACCTAGGGACCCAATCGACCTCCTTTAGATAAAACGGGGCGCAGTCCCTCCCAACCAGCCTAGACTCAGGAGTTTCCTCATCAGAGAGCCATTTAGTCACGTATTGCAGCTGGCTGGCCACATAATAGGCCTCAAAGTTCGGCAGCTTGATGCCTCCCCTATCGTGGAAATTTAGCAGTTTCCACAGGGCCACCCTGTTGCGGATGCCGTGCCACAGGAAGTCCCTGCATACACTATCAAGTTTGACAAAGAACTTCCTGGGTATCAAGTATGGTATATTGCTGAAAAAGTGCAAAAGCCTGGGCAGGACCACCATTTTAAGCATCGCCCCCCGGCCCACCATTGCCAGCGGCAGCTTCTCCCAAAACCACATACTCTCGCGGATTTTCTTCACCGCCACCTCGGTATTGTGCAAGTGTTCTTCCTTCACAGTATGATATACATCCATTCCGAGGTAGCGGAAAGAATCAGTTGCCCAGGGCACGGGCAACACCGGCAACCGTTCCAGAGGGACTCCAATGAAGCTCCCCAGCGGGAACATGCTCGATTTACTGGGATTAACCGCTATGCCGGACAACTCCGCATACTTTTCCATGACCTCTAAAATGTACTGGAGGTTTTCCTCCGGATACTTCAGGTACAATAACAGATCATCAGCATATAGGGATATCAAATGGTTCTCTCCTCCCACCTCGATGCCAACCAAGTCATACTGTTGTCTGAGGTACACCGCCAGGGGCTCCAGGGCCAATATGTACAACATCGGAGACCAGGGGCATCCCTGTCTGGTGCCTCTACTAAGTCGCCACCTTTTAGATATCACAGATCCCGTGCGCACCCTGGCCAGTGGCTCGCTGTACAGCAGTTTCGCCCACCTCACGTAGCCAGGCCCAAACCCGTACCCCTCCAAGGCCGCCAGCAACCACGGCCACCTCACTGAATCAAATGCCTTAACTGCATCTAGGGACACCACCACCATCTCTTCATCACTTCTGTTCCCCTCTTCAATCACCCGGTGGAGTCGCCTGTGATTATGAGTTATGTTTCTATTGGGGACATAACCCGTCTGATCCGGGTGTATCAGTTTACTGATGACCCTTCGTAGCCTATTGGCCAGGACCGCCGTCAGGATCTTGCTGTCCTGGTTCAACATCGACAGCGGCCTATACGATCCACAGCTTTGTCTGGGTTTATTGGGCTTGGGGAACGGCACTATCAGCGCTTCTCTGAGCGTTTCCGGTAACCGACCCTTCTCGAAAGATTCATTGAACATCTCTAGCATCGGGGGGAGTATCTCTGCCCCATACACTTTATAAAACTCACTCGGGAGTCCGTCCGTGCCCGGGGTCTTACAAGTGGGCAATCTTTTCACTACCTCCTCCAGTTCCTCCAGTGTAATAGGTGCGTCCAGCTCCTCCCTTTCTTCATCACTAATCCTGGGCAGCTCTATGTCTTCCAATGTGTTTCTGATCTCTGCCTGATTTTCTCCTCCTTTGTCCTCATACAGTGCTCTATAATAATCAAGGAAGGCTGCATTAACTCCTTCTTGGGTGTCTACCTCCTCTCCGTCCTCTCTAACTATCATCCTGATCGGGGGCCTAGGGGTTTCTCTCTTATATAGCCATGTCAGTAGGCGGCCAGTTTTGTCTCCACCCGCATGCTGCCTCTCAACATATTTTCTATAGTTAAGGTTACAGAGCCTCTCCCAAAGCTCCGAACACCGCTGCTGCAGCTCAAGTACTAGATCTGCGTCCCCTCCTGCCCTGCTGCATTCGCACTCCAATTGTTTCTCCGCCTTCTCTAGCTCTATCAGAACCCCACCCTGCAGGCCCCTTGACTTGGAAATGGCGTCCCCTCGTAACACAACCTTGAATGCCTCCCAAAGTGTACCAGCCGAATCTACACTGCCAGTGTTAACCTCAAAGTACCGCTGGATCGCCTCCCTGATATCCTCCCTAAAGACCGTGTCCCTAAGCGCCTCCGCACGGAGGCGCCATGTAGGTATCCGCGCACGAGGGCGGCCATACTGCCAGGTCAACACTAAGGGCGAGTGGTCCGACAGGACCCTCGCTTTATATTCAATTTGAGTGGTCGCCATCACCACTTCTGACGTGGCAAAGAAATAATCCAATCTCGTGTGTAGGCGCTGTGGGGCAGAGTAATGAGAATACTGCGAGATATCATGGTATTTCAGTCACCAAACATCCGCCAGCCCAAAGTCGCCCAGCAATGTCTGTAATACTCTGGCCGCCGGGGTGGGCCGAACAATCCTATCATCGGACCAATCCGCCCTTGGGTCGAGAACACAGTTAAAGTCCCCTCCCCAAATGATCGCTCCCCCCACACATGTGCCCAGACGGGTGCATAGGGTCCTGAAGTATGCAGCAGCATTCTGGTTGGGAGCGTATGTGTTAATAATGCAAACCTCTCTATCCTCTACCAGGGCTCTGAGCATGACCAGCCTGCCCTCCGTGTCCACCTCCTGCCACGTGACTCTGAGCGGAACGTGCGGTGCTACCCAGATTAGCACTCCCCTGGCATAGGCAGAGTACGGGGAGCCCACCACCGTGCCACTCCACTTTTTCCCAACCAGTTCCAACTTGTGCCGGGTCAGGTGTGTTTCTTACAATAGTGCAATGTCAATCCTCTGTCTTTTGAGGTACAACATGACTTTGTTCCTTTTTAAATAACTATTAAGTCCCCTGACATTCCAGGTGACAATCTTAAGGTCTCCCATGGCAAGTACGTTTCTCCCTGCCTCCCATGTAGCGATCCCCAACCGCCCACATGACACAGATAGCGTTTCGGTCCAGTAACTCCTCATATAAGCTCAAACTCCCTTCAACTATATACACAACAAAACCCCAACTTCCCTCCCCTCCCCCCACCCGTACCTTCCCCAACATCACACACCCCAACTGCTGCCCATCTCCAGCCTCAGAGCTCAGGCACCCCCACATCTAGCTCCGCAAGCACCGGTCGGTGAACGGAGCCCAGTAGGGTGAGGTCACCCTAATGGCCACCCAACTAAAACTATTGTGGGGTAAAGAGTATCGCCCTGTAAGGCTCCCGATCAAATAAACATTCACAGTGTCTTGACAAATAGTGCAATCATCTGACCTTCTTTACCGAAGGTGTCACACCGACTATATTCAAGTCCCACGAACCACGCCATCTTGCGATGCCATTTTACGATTCCCGTATCTCTTCCGAGCCCTTTCTGGGCCGAACCTCTGATTCCAGGGGGCATCCTAGCGCATCGAGCCATCCCATAGCATCCTCCGGGGTTTCAAAAAACAGGGTTTTATGTGCATGAAAGACCTTCAATTTTGCAGGATAAAGTAACATATATTTGTGGCCCGCTTCTCTCAGCCTCCGCTTTACAGACCCAAAATTCATGCGACTACGCTGTACAGTCAAAGTATAATCTGGATAAACCGTGATGTTTGCCGCTCTTCTCGTGATCGTCCCTCCTTTACGGAAGTATTCCAGTATCCTCTCCCGGTCGCGGTAGTTAAGGATTTTGGCGATCATAGGCCTAGGCGGGTTCCCCAGAGGCGGCCTCCTAGTTAGGGCTCTGTGTGCTCTTTCTACTGCAAATCCTTGAGATAGGGCCCCTCCAGGTATCTCTTGTAAGAACATGGATTCGATGAAATCCGTAGGGTCACGGCCCTCCATCCCCTCCGGTAGGCCCACGATGCGGATGTTGTTGCGACGGGCTCGTCCCTCTGCCTCCTCCGCTCTGCTCTCCAGGTTGCCCATCCTTTGTGTCAGGGCATGCAAGTCGGCCTTATGAGTGGCGCAATCTGCTGTATTCGGGCCAACTTCTTTTTCGAGGGACTCCGTGCGCTCCGCCAGGGCCCTGACATCTTGTCGTAGCAGATTAACGTCCTCTTGGACCTCTCCAACCTTGCGGTCCAGTGCAGTCTTTAGTTCAGTGACGGCCAGTTCCAACTTTGATTCCCAGGCCGCCCTCAGTTCCACAATCGCCGCCAGGATTTCTTGGTTGGTGCACGAAGACGTCGCGCCACTCACAGCCAGCGCATCCTTACTTTTGGTAGTGTCCTGGCTCGGGGAAGTTCTAGTGAAGTCATCTAAGGTAGTCTGTTTCACCTTCGGTCGCACCGGCCTGCTCGACATGGCTCAGGGAATCAATCGGCTGCTCAAGTAGCAAGTTTGTGTACAGTGCACCTTCACAGCTAGGCCACCGTGCAGCTCGCTTCTAGTCCTGTCCCGGGCCCTGGTCGGCCATTTTGAGTCGCCCTTTGTTCGCGGCGTCTTTTAACTCGTAGTCACCGATCTCTGTCGCCGTTAATCCTGTACTCTCCAGAGGTTCACAATGCGTGGCCAATACCTTCACACACCAGCATGTGTATCGTCGGTGGTCAGCGATCCGTCGTACCGCACATATTTGCCCGGATCGTTGTAGGATCTCGGGAGCTCCTCCAGAACGCGTCCTCCTACATGGCTCTCGTAGCCACGCCCCCCCTAGACATTAATGTTATCTTTGATCCTGAATCAGCCATCATAGACACCTCTTGGCCATTCACTTTCAATACAGCATATGGACGCTCACAATCATCCACACAACCATCCTCCATAGCCACATTGACCGTATTGACTACAATATTCTGCATCAGCATTGTTATCTCCTCATCCGACGATCTGCAATCTTCTTCCTCGTTGATGTATAACACCTTCTTCTGACCAGTCTGCCCAGTTTGATAATTTTTACAACAGTTTGCAAAGTGTCCTCTCCTTTTACACTTTGTACACACAGCTTTGCAGCCAGGACAAATGACAGAGGATGCAAAATGAGTGCTGCTGGCACATCGGAAACACAATGTTTCCTCTCTTCTCTCGCCTTTGCTGTCACCCACACTCAACAACTCATTTTTGTTCTCTTTGAGTTCTCCCGCCTCAGACTTTGACAGTTTGGCAACACAAGCCAGGGAATGTTCCACGCGTCTGGCTACATCTAGCACCTCATCAAAATTGGGCTCATCCGTTAACCATAGTTCCTCACAAATTTTATTGGATCTGCAATGCGTCATGAACTGATCACGAATGTGTTCATCAAATGCGTTCTGAAATTTACATGACAATGCCAGATGTCTCAATGCGGTGACATACTCCTCCACAGATTCCCCCTGACTCTGTGTCCTCATGCGGAAATTGTATCGCTCCAATATGGTGCTTGTCTTGGGATTAAAATGCTTATCCAATTTCACCAAGGCCAAATCAAAGTCATTAGCGTCATCACCCACGCCCTCGCTAGACGGTTGAGGGAGGGTCTCGTAGATTCTTTGACCCTCATACCCCAAAAAATGTAGTAACAGCGCCAACTTTCTTTCACTGGAATATGATGTCCCTCCGGCTGCTTTTAAATAAACCTTTGCGCCATTGAGCCCATGTAATTTTTGCAGAACCCGGTATGGGCATGAATGTAGGTGGACCCGCTACTCCTGGTAGGCCTGCCATTTATGGTCCTTGTTACAGGAAATGTTTCGCACGTGGACTGTCCTCTTTATAAACGTCCTGCTAAACGCCTTCACCTTTAACCTCGTTGCCCCCCCTCTCAATCCAGACACAATGAGAGTGGTGCGTATTGATTTAAATATCTTGCTTAATTTTGTCTTCCTGCTTCTCCTTCCTGATCATGAACACAATACTTTTCAATGTCACTTGCAAAGCATGGGCGGGCGGTGGTCACTAGTATGCCCTAATTTCACCGCGTACCCGAGCTCTTGTTATAACACATAATCTCATATGAAGGGTAATGTGCCTCTATATAGTTTAATACGGTAATCTTCCTTCCCAGCTGGATGCGCCATTATTGTATCACATACAATGCTTCTCCTGTTTCTTCATGCGCTTCGTCCATACCAGTTCGTCGCAGCGCGGCCCCCTCTCAGCACAGAAGTCAGCTGAGAGATTCTGACTCGAGTGTCCAGGAACGTGGCTAACGAAAAAAAAACTGCGCTTGCTGGGCGAGAGCTGCACACGAGGAGGTATTTCACAATGCCGGCTTAAACAAAAACAGCCTACACGATCGCAACGTCGAGCGGCGCTGGCACTTACTTGGTGATGGCCTGCCCGGCAGCGGGGCTTCGCTTCCTCTTCTTGGCGGCCGCTCGACGTTTGGGCCAAACGGAGCGGCCAGCCGAATCATGATCCCCGGACAGCGGCGCAGGCTTTTGCTGATAGGTAGGGTTCAGCGGCGGGACTTTGCTTCTTCTTCTTGGCGGCTGCTCAACGTTAGGACAAAATGGAGCAACCAGCCAAATATAATTATGGAGGACAGAGGCTTCTCTCTGGACCACAGCAAACACACTAGGTAGGGCGAAGCAGCAGGCGGGCTGAGAGCTTTCAGCTTATAATGGGATCATCAGATATCCCATCCTCGTCGCCATTGTTGCGAAGACAATTGAGGAGGCGAGATTGTCTTCGTAGTATATATTTTATTAAGATATATATAAAGAAAGCCCTCATCTTGACAGAGGCTCCCTTGGTAAAAACAGATAAGCTCAACTGACAAATATAGAATCCTGGAGGTCTAGCAATGCATAACAACTGTGACCTCATCAGAACATAGCGGGGTCAGTATTCCGAAGACTTAATATTATGTACACAGTAACTTCACAACAGAGGGGTACCTGGTGGTGGCTTCCGCATAAGAGCTCTGTGCGCCCTCCCAACAGCGAACCCCTGGCACAGCACCCCTCAAGTTATTTCTTGGAGTAATATGGTTTCGACGTATTCCGTTGGGTTGGGCCCTTCGGCTCCCTCAGGCAAGCCTATAATGCAGATGCTGTTCCGTCAGGCACGTCCTACTGCCTCCTCCGCCCTGCTTTCCAGGTTGCCCACTCGCTGCACCAAGGCATGCAGTTGCGATTTGTGGGCGGCGCAATCCACTGTGTTTGGGGCCATCTCCTTCTCCAGGTCTCCGGTGCGCTCTGCCAGTGTCCTGACGTCTTGCCTAAGGAGGTTTACTTCTTCCTGAACCGCCCCAACCTTGAGGTCCAGCGCCACTTTAAGCTCGCTCATGGCCAGTCCCAATTTGGTTTCTCAGGCGATTTTCAAGTCTGCAATCGCGGCAAGCACCTCCTGGATTGTGCCCGGCGCCTCTGCACTTCCTACGGCAGACTTCTCTTTACTCTTGGTACCCTCTACCCCATGCGATATCTTGGCATTGTCGTCCAACGTGGGCTGCTTGCCCTTTGGTCTTATGGTCTTGTTCGACATCATGCTGTTCCAACCAAGTGTGGGCCAACACAAAAGTACCCCTCCTACAGTCCTGCTCCTTGTTGAGCGATGCCCGGTGTGTGAAACCAACTCGGCCGTGTCGGGAGTGTGCGCTGGTTGCCTTTGGCCCTTCTGGGGTGGGTCTGTCCCCCCGCGTGCTGCTGCGGGCTCAGCTGGTTCACTGGGGCTTTAATCCGGATTCTTCCGGGCACTCGTGCCCCGAGACATCCGATGGCTCTGCACTCATCAGCTGCGGGCTTCGACTAGGCCCCGCGGCTGCACATCCGGCAATGCTGCCCGTGGCAAGGGCCGAACCTTCAGGTGTGCTTTAGCATCCAGTGCCCAATGTTGCTAGCCCCAGTGCCTCTTTGTTATGTTTCCAGCCCCAGCGCTCAGGTCTATGCTTCCGCCAGTGTCCTATGCACCTGTCTCTTGGCCGCCTCAGGAATCGTGGTGTTTGGGTCTGTGCCCTTCTTTGTGGCTTCTCGCCATACCTGTATTGAGGACGTTCAGGGTGAGGCCACTGTCCACCAAGCCCTCCGATGCCTGATGGGATACTGCCTCCGGGGCTTCGTGCGCCCCAGTGCAACGGGTCTAGGCCGCCACTGGTCCTGGCCCGGCATGGTGCTGTTCCCCCTGTGCTCCGGTGCGGCAGCCTCTGCTGCAGCAATGCGCCGCCACCCGCTCCGTCCAAACCTCCCCCCCCGACTCGGGGGCTGCGGGGCCTCTGTCCTTCCCAGGGCTCCTAGTTCGAGTATCGCAGTTTTGGGCACCAGGCCTGTGCTGCCCAAATGCAAACCGCGCTGCGGTCTGCCACACATTCGGGGGTGATCCTCTGCTGCCCCGCGCTTACTCGCCAGCTGTGTGGGCCGAAATCCTCTGTCGCTCAACTTTGTGGCACGGGCCGCTACCTTGCGTTCTGGTCTGGCGGGACCCTCCTCCTCAGGGCAGCTCCCCGTGGGCTCCGGTGCGGCAGCCTCTGCTGCGGCAATGCGGCGCCACCCGCTCCATCCCCACCCCCCCGACTCGGGGGCTGCGTTGGCTTCTGTCCTTCCCAGGGCTCCTAGTTCGAGTATTGCAGTTTTGGGCACCGGGCGGTTGCTGCCCAAATGCAAACCGCGCCGCGGTCGGCCACACATTCAGGGACGATCCTCCGCTGCCCCGCGCTTACACGCCGGCTGTGCGGGCCAGAATCCTCCATCGCTCCTCTTTGTGGCACGGGCCGCTATCTCGCGCTCTGGTCTGGCGGGACCCTCCTCCTCAGGGCAGCTCCCCCTGGGCTCCGGTGTGGCAGCCTCTGCTGCGGCAATGCGGCGCCACCCACTCCGTCCCCTTTGGGGCTCTGGGGGCTATAGCAGTTTTGGGCACCGCGCTTCGGTCTGCCACACGTTCAGAGGCGATCCTCCGCTGCCCCGCGCTTACACACAGGCTGCGTGGGCCGAAATCCCCCGATCTTCATGCTTCTTCAGCATGCTGTGGACGTGCATTTCCACCAGAAACCATGATTTTGCACAAGAATCAATAACGGATCTGCGGGAGCTCCTTCAGGAAACGTCCTCTCACGCAGCCATTAAGCCACACCCCACCCCCCCCCGCCGTAGAGGCTGTAGTTAAGGGGTTTTTGTTAGATTCTGTCGGGTGGCCTTTCCAGTGAACCTCTGCGTTTCTCTTAGCTTTGCGCAGATCTCTAAGTTGAGGGGTGAACCAAGAGTTGAGGTGGGTGCGTGGTTTAGCTTTCCTCAATTTGAGAGGGGCTATAGAATCTAAAGCTTTCAGGATGGTTTGGTTGTAGATGTCCACAAGGACTGTAGGGTCGAAATAGGCCGTAGAGGCGTTATTAAGAAGATGGAGGATAATAGGGAGTAATTTTTCTGTAGAGATGTCCTTATTATTTCTGGTTTGGATAGAGGGTGCAGGATTTGATTCAAGGCTCTGGTAGTTAGATTTGATAGTGAAGGTTATCTTATGGTGATCTGACCAAGTACAAGGTGTGACAGATCCCAAATTGATGGAGCAGTTCAGAACGATGAGCCAGTCCAAGGTTCTTCTTTTACTGTGCTTAGGTTCATGGATGTGTTGGGAGAATCCTGAGTCCGCTAGTGAATTGGCTAAGTCTAGGGCTGACTGGCCTTTAGGATCTTGGTATCCTAGATTGAGGTCACCAAGTAAAATGATTTGGGAATTCGGCTTGGTGTTGACTGTGAGGAGGGAAGATATATCCTCAGTGAAGGTGCTAATGGGACCCGGTGGCCTGTAAATGAGGTGCATTGTGGTCGTTTGATTAGGTGATAGTCGAAGTTTAACAGTTAGTAGCTCAGCTGAACCAATGTGCATATTGGGGATAGGTCTGAGTTCGAGTGATCTTTTGAAAATGAAGGCTACTCCTCCGCCTTTGGATTGGAGGGAGTCCCTGTCGGTCTGATGATGGCGTCATTCTCAGGTACAGCTAATAAGTCAAGGCCCGATGCCGCATGTAGCCACTTTTCTGTGATGGCAAGGAAGTCCAAGGTTTCAGTTTCAATAAAATCAGCGATGTCTAATGCGTGAGCTGTAATTGATCTAGCATTGATAAGGGCACCATTGATTAGGGTGTTTTTAGCCTTATGCGCATTGTTGTTGAGGGTGTTGTGTTTTTTACGGGAGATGACAGGGGTGGGTGCACTTGAATATTGTCCAGGTTTATTGGAGGGTGGCGATGAGTTGTGTGGAGGTTTAGAGGTGAGTCTGGACCCTAGTCTTAGGTTTCTAAGTTTAATAGATCAAGGTTGATTTGGTGTAGGTTTGGTCGTGAAGTGTTTGATCCATAATGCTGGGTTATTCAGATATTAATTGGTTCCTGTCATATTTAATATAGGTTCCATGATGGAAGAGTGTGTTATACGTTGGGGTGGAGCGAAGTGGAGGAGGACCCAACGGATGTGGTAACTAGTAAGCAGCGTATGAGAGTAATGATGAGAGACAGTAGTGTGGGAGGACCATAGGATTGAGATATGTAGTACGTTGTGTACTATTAGGTGGATGGAGAACTAGTATTGGCCAGTAGAGACTAGGCCCAATCAATTGAGGTGCTAGACCATAAAAAGTTGTTAGAGGCTACTTTTAATATAGAGTGAGGTGGCCTACTGGATAGGTACAGAGGCAAGTTCTCGGAGACATCTATGGGGTCTATATACAGGTAAGAAACCTAATACAATACTAAGTCAACAGTAAAATGTAAAGTAGCATAATACAGGAACTAAGTCAATAAGGCGGGTAGGCCTTTCAGTATAGACAGATACAAAAGATAGTTCAGACAGTCAGATACATCAGTTAGATTGAGTAGTGAGGCAATCCCAGAGGCATTTTGATAGTAGGCATAGCTGGCTAAGAAAGGTTTAACGGTCGGAGGCAAAGGTGCATGTCCTACAACAGTGGTGATATGGCGATCTGGGTTGAAGTAAAGTCAATGTCAAGCGATAAGAAAACAGCTGAGGTTAAGCAGCACAAGCGGATGTTCGCTGTAGGTAAAGGCTAGACAATTGGTAGAATGCAGACAGCCGACGAAGTCGGTCCAATATACCAGATAGATCAACAATACATGGGCCTCAGGTAGATACAGCAATATGCTAAGGGGGACAATTATAGGCGATGAGTTTGCAGTAATACATGGGAGATAGGCTGTAATGACCGTGGTGGGATCTGTAATCAGTGCAGGGCAAGGTCAGACAGTGTCACAGTATAGACATAGTAGCTCTGGTTGTACTTATAGCAAGGTTAGGCCATAGTGTTAGGATAAAGGGGTGACCAAGTGGCAAATACAACGTACATAATATACATGCAGCTGAAGGAACATGCCAAGGTGGCTTTAGGCAGCAAAAGGCGCAAGCATGATTAAAACAGTACAAAATCTGAATGATCAAAAGACGTCTAATAAGACCTACATCTCATGGTCCTAGATGGGCTAGCCTACATATTTACTGGCATTGGGAGATTGGAGGGTGGGGGGTTGTTGCATTCTGGTACCTGTAGTGCATTTCATGTGGATGTCCTTTTGGGTATGATATGGTCTGGACAGTGACTGCTACATCTTCAGTTAAATGTCAAATGAGGCGCGCCCTAGTTGGTCCTGCATGGGCAGGGTGCTTACCAGACATGCATTTGTGACAGATGCCCCCCCACCCCTTGCCTGTGACATACGCTGCAATATAGGTGTAAATGTACATGTACTCAGCCAATATCCAGATCCTTTGTCTGCCAGGGCGCGCCATGTAAGCCGGCAGAGTGCTGTTTCCAGACCATGGAGTCGTGGATTGATCCTGGGAACCAAGTACAGCAGTGCGTGATGGTCAGGTCAGCGTCACAGGTCACCTGGAGGGAATTGAACTGCTTCCAGTTCCTGTAGGCCTCCTCTGAGGTGTGGGTGGGGCACCAGCTCTGCATGCATACAGTCCAATGCCGCCAACACATTAGGCATGCCCGCAATCGCATAGAAGAAGGCCTTGCTCACTGTTCTCCGAGAGGCACAGCTCCACCTCACTGATGATGCCTAACAAGTCCCAACAAGGCTGAAACACGTGTATGGGGCTGATGTTGGTACTCTTGTTCAGAGGAGAATTGCCTAGCATTTGGGTGCTGGACTGCCTGTGGGCAGGACAAAGACTAATATGCAGGGATATTTCTTCTCTGTGAAAGGGACAGTGAGCTAAAGACTTGGTTGAAACTCTCCCAGGGGCCATCCACCCAAGAACAGGTCAATGGGCTGTGTTCTTGCTGGTAGAGAGACTCCCAGAACCCCCTTTGTTTAGAAGAAGGCCTTGGTTCCGTTTACCTGAGCTTGGGTGGTGAAGCGGGCAATATGCTGGGCCACAGGGCACAGGAGGGCCTCCAGTACCTGCACCAGAAGGCAGGCTGCAAAATGCCATGCAGCTGGATCTTGGAGTGCTGGAATGTGCCACTGCCCAAGAAGTGCAGGACTGACACCAGCTTCAACAGCAGTGGTATGGATGTCCTGATGCGGATACTGACTAGGAGGTAAAGAATGGTCTCCCTGTTTAGACAGTACAGGGTCTCTATCTGGCTGTCTATGAGGGCCCAGCGTGTGGCCCTTATGTGAGGGATCATGGCACGCCTCTGCCTCAACACAAGCATCACCTGTATCCCCATCATCATACTCCTCGTCCTCCTTCTTTCCCTTGCCTCCTGTCGCCACTGCTGCTGCTCCAACACCAGCAGCTGGACATCAGCATGGAGCAGCTCCAGGCCATGGTACTGGCAATGAGTATCAGCATGGTTGTGTTGGAAAGAGTTATTGTGGAAGGTGTGGCCCTTAAGTACTGTTCTTATGTGGATCAGGTGGACCTGGGTGAATTGGGTGCACCTGTGGCCTCATTTCCCTCACATGTGTCCATTTACCGGCTGCTTTGAGGTGATGTTATCTCTGCCTTAGTTTTGCTGGTACTTCCGGCAATAATCTGCCAGAAATGCAGGCAAAACCATTCTCGTGATACCATTGTGATACCATTGTGCCAGTATTACCGGTGCAGTTTTCCGGCATTGCAGGTATTTACTTTGCTGATATTTCCAGTGCTGGTAATTCCGGGCAAAGTGGTATCTGCGCCAGTGATTCCGGCAACTGTGTTCCAGCTAAAACATATTTTGCAGGACCAATAAAGTGCTGCTACACAGTGCTACTGCCACTTTTACCATTTTCCGGGCAACGCTGTAATGACCCCCCTTGTCCCCTAAGTGGGAGTCACTGCCAGTGAGGTCCCACTTTCCTAGACCCCTAGAGAGGGACTTGGAGAGTTGGCTCACCTCTCTAGCCTCACAGGGGTGGCTTACCCTTGAGGTGAAGGGACGAACACTCCTAAATCATAACTGTACCTCAGTTCAGGCACCCTTGACTGGCCCTTCTCCCCTGGAATGTTTCAACAAAGTTTGATGGTCAGATGGCTTTGTAAAGTGGATTCAGAATGGACTAAATTATCCAAGATGGCAGATGCTTAGAATCCAGTTTCCCTAATGATGCTATTCCCACTCAGCACTAATTCATCCGTAATACCTCATAGCACTAGTTCTGCCAAAGAATTCGGGGCTTTTCCAATTGTTGGTTGTTATTTGCACTAATTCCGCTAAATGCAATTAGCGTGGCTGCCGACGGTTGGGTCGAGGACACAAGGTACTCATAATTTGCTGCTAATTCTGCTGGATGCCATGGCAGTCATGGCATTAACTGTAATTCCATCTGGGCATTAGCATTGTCTTTGCCGCTGACCTTGCAATGAGGCTTAATGTCTTTAAGCGGCATGGAAAGGGAGTCTCCAAGGCATTGTAGGATTGCCTCATGGCTTGTTAAAAAACAACTACAACATCGAACACAGGCAGCGAACCCTTAAAAGATTGCGGACTGCCTTTCACACTCGTTAATGACGGATGCACATTCCGACCATCAACATAGTGATGGACTTCTCAAGGGCTTACTGGCTCATGCCTGTATCTAGCCTGGTCCACCACCCCGAGAGGGGATTGAGAATGACAGAAGCCAACAACTATATTCTGTTAAATGCAATGGACTGTGTAATAAAAGACTGACTATTGAAGAGGAACCTGGAGGTGGCCCTCAAGCCCTATGGATCTATGGGGTAATAACTTTCTGTTAAAGAGGGTGTACTTATGTGCATCCCCCTTAGGGATGTAAGAGGGTACCTCATTGTCAATGCAAACACAGGGTCAACCCCAATCCGTAATTAGGACCCTTTATGGATCAATCCCGCATTCCATCCTCCTGCACCCTTCAGTAGCTGTAGTCCCTTGTCCTGGAGTTAAGTCAGTACAAGGAGGAAGGATTTGCTATGTTCCTGTGTTACGCCACTGCACCAGCCTCCCATCATCCTTTCTTTTCCATTGTTTTTCCATGCTACTCTCTGTCATGTTGAATGAAAGGCCTCCTGGAATGCATATGGGGTTCTGCGACTTCATGAAACCCTTAGTGAATTCAGAGGAGGAGGCCAAAGAAGGAGGTGAAAATATGAGCTACAATAAAATACTGTTTCATCAACCTGATATATGACATTATTACAATCGGATCGAATCTTGGATTAGGGAGGGGAAGCGTGACTGGAAGTGGATGTTTTTTTGTTTTTTTTTAATATTTATTTTCAAAATTACAGTATCGAGAAAAAACAAATAACAAAAGTGCAATATACATAAATCAATACAATGAACACCCAACTATATACAATACACCCACAGAGTCACATCCCATTCAATATCAGGCCTAATACAATAAAAGAAATGTACCCCAAATCTTGTTGAATAATGCACTTTTCTTCTCACTTAGGTACAAAACCCTTTCGATATCCGCCAATATGTGCATCTCAGCAATCCACATTTCAATGGTAACGGGAGTAGATGTTTTCCAACGTCTCAATATCAGTTTCTTTCCCACCATTGCTCCCCGAAAGATCCAATTTCTCTGGGAGGTACTCAACTCATCCAGTACATCAGTACTGCCCAGCACAATGGTCTTAAAATCCATGTGAATTCTCTCTTCAAGAACCCTCTCACAAATCTGGTCAAATTCAGACCACATACCCCTCACCCTTGAACACTCCCACAGCATATGTTCAAAGGTGCCCACCTCATGTACACACACCCAACAGTTAGAGTTATCACTCATTCCTCTTTCCAACAGTCTCTCAGGCGTCCAATACGTTCTATGCAAAATCTTGATCTGACGTGATCTCTCTACCAGGCTCAAAGAACACAATTTCACATTCTCACAAATTTGAGATCAATGATCCTCCGCAATGTCCTCACCAATCCTCCGGTTCCAATCCAGTCTCACAGCATCATTTATCTTAAAGTTAGACACAATTTGTTTATAAACATAGCTGACTAGGCCACAACCACTCACCCCCGGGTTTCAACCAAGCAAATCCAAATGGATCCCCTTCTCCACATTTACGTCACCCAACGCTCTCCTGATCTTCTGATAATCCGCCAGACAAAAAGTAGGAATATCAAACTTCAACCTTACCTCCCTAGCAGTCAGCCAAGTAATACCATCAAAAAGGTCCCCAATCCATTGATCCCCAGCAAGGAACGAATCATGCCAGAACAAAACTTTCCCTTCATGATTAACACTCGGATTCAGCCAAAGTGAAGCACTCGGGTCTCTCAATGCATTGAAACCCAAACAATCATTCAAGGCCAACCAAGAAGTCCGTAGACTCCTAGTCAACGGATTCCCCAACTTCTGTCTGCATGGCTGACTCGTCAACAGAGCCCTAGGTGACAATGGACTAACATGGCTAGACTCTGCCCCAAACCAATCTCCACCATCTGATTTAAAACAGGCAAATAATGTACGGGGCATGAAAGCCAGATGATATGCCCTGAAGTCTGGCACTCCCAGCCCACCCTTACAAAAGGGCAACTGTAGTTTAATAATCCTGAGGCGCGGATGTTTATTATCCCAACAGAAAACTTGCATGAGTCTATCCAGTTCCCGCCAATACTTTTTCTCAATCTCCAACGGGACCATAATTAGAACATAGTTCACTCTGGGAGTTGACACCATTTTCAAAGCATTCACCTTCCCCCAAAGGGAAAGATGCAGCAAGAACCATCTATCCGGATACGATTTGAAAGTGGATGTTATGGGGAGTTAAAGTAGAATACTGCTGTGGTCAGACCATCTAAGAGTCTAGCAGAAATTAAAAAAAATCTAGAGAAATGTATAGATAGTGTTTGTATTTTCCATTCTAAATTGGCGGTGTTAGGTGACTTTTATTTCTTCGAAAATTGAAAATATCGCGCTAGAAACACTGTTTTGAGATTGCTCTGAGTGGTCTTTCTAAAGCAAACTGTCACGCCCCGTGCAGGGGCTGACAGGTGCAGCCTGGCCTGGACGTAAAACGGTTGCTGCAGGTCTGAGTGGGCAGGGGTGAAGGCGGGTGTATGTGTATTTGTGTGGGGGTCGAGGAGGAGTGTTGCGTGAAAGGGAGGTGGTGGGTGGGTGACTAAGTGTATGTGTGTGCTTCTATTTGTGTTGGTGTGAGTCTGTTTGTGAGGGGATCGGGTATGAATGTTGATGGCTTGGGAGCAAAGGGCGTTGGGCGTTGAACCTCCCAAAATAGTGATAAATCTAAATATTGGAGGCCGTACCAAATCGGCCAAAAAAAGCTGTCTTTTTTGCGTGCAGCCATCAATATTCGGCAATATCACATAAAACCGAGCAGGCATGGCATAAGGAGGGGGAGGAGTTGGGGTACTGTAAAGGTGGCATTGCATTTGTGTGAGAGTTAGACAATAAAGATTTTCATTTCTCAGAGAAGTCATCTTTGCTCAAGATGATAGTTTGGAGAGCGTCCACTGTCGAGCACTTGTGAGGAAACCTTTTCAAAGTGCCTGTTGGAACCACGACCTGCATATCCAGCTTTGTGGTATTGACCCCAAGGTGGCTTCCATTAGCCTGCCAGCAGTGCCTAGGAGACATGGCATGCATCTCTGATAGCATGTAGGTTTTTCTTTTCATTTTCTTTCCCTATGTGTTATGTAAGGGGTGTATATGCACGTTTTCGGGATGGGTGGTGGTGACGCCAACCTCTCGTTTAAGACTAAAGCCAGAGTTACCATAAATGGAAATCCATTTATAGCCAAAGTGGACCCAAACATAATCTCAAATCTAGGCCAACAGCATGCTGATCAATCAGCATCAATATGACGGGTATTACTTTTTTCAACCTAGAACAGCTGTATAGTACAGCTGCGCACATTCAAACATGACATTTAATTACGGACCCATCACTATGTTGCTATACCTCGCCAGAATCATGGAAGCCTTTGTCACTCCCCAACTGCACAACATGTCACCACAAACAACCTACTCAACCACTTCAAATCTGGCTTTCGGCCTGGGCACAGCACTGAGACTCCTTTACTTCACATCCTCAATGACCTCCACAACATCACTAACAAGAGACACACAGCACTGCTCGTACTCCTTGACCTCTTTGCAACCTTCCAAGACCATAAACCACAACATTCTACTTGACATTCTAGCCCACAGGATTCAACTATCAGGCACCTGCCTCAAATGGGTCACCTCCATCCTTACTAACATGATATACGTTTTCTCACGTTTCGATCCACTCCTACCCTGGTCAAGTACGGCATACTTAAAGGCTTCGCTCCACTCCTCTTCAACCTATATGTTAAGTCCCTTGGACAGACCCTTCACAAACACAACATCCATTTCCATCAGATGACACACAAATATACTTCCAAATCTCATCCCCTTTACAACTTCAATCCCTCTAAAGCTGTCTCCCACTATCACCACCTGGATGGCCAGCTAATTCCTCAAGCACAACCCTTCCAAAACAGAATAACTACTCATCTGCCCTCTTAGACACAAACCTGAGCTCACCTGTTGGATCAAAGAACTCGCCTGGTACAGTACACACATATTTCTCTCTACACTCCCTTGGTTTCACCATCGACCAACACCTTCCCTTCCTACATTACATTGCTGCTGTCACCAAAGCATGCAACTTAGAACTAACCCTCCAAGGAAATATCAAAAACATTCTATGTACTAGTTCTCTCCGAGCTGGACTACAGAAAGGCTCTCCTCACTGAACTCGCCAACAGCACCCTTGGCAACCTGTACGCCATACAAAACGCATAGCCAGACTCATTCTCCACCTACCCAACAATTCACAGATCACCACAGCTCTCGCCCAGCTGCAGTGGCTCCCTGTACCCATGAGAATTTCCTTCAAAGGAATCGACATTGTTTTCATAGCCATCCACCACAAATCCCCATCTTACCTTCATGACAAACACAAACCCATCATCCACACAAACACCATACAAGCAAGTCAGCATCTCTTAGACATTCCACTCTGCAAACTAACATTCACACAAAATCAAGCATTTACCCAGTGGGCACCCAGAGCCTGGAAGCCCATCCCTCTTCACAGCTGCACTGCACCCTCATCCCTGCTCTCCAAAAGAGCCGCAAAACATACCTGTTTCCTCACACATAACCCTGCCTGTCCACCTCCCTTACTACCTAATCTTTCTATCCTATCCTGAAAATAGGTTGCAACTTCAGTTTCACATCCCTCTTTTTCAAACTTGTAACCTTCAAAGGTGCTTTGAAACCCTCTGTGTAGGACCAGAGCTAAAATAATTCCAATAATTGTTTGTAACTTGCATAAAGTATTTTCTCTGACACCAAAATATACAGCACAGTTATCTTAAAGCAATTACGTAGGAATGACATGTGCAGAGCTCTCAAGGAGCCCCACATCCGCCGATGGTACCCCATCCATGCTTGCTTCTCCATTTGCATTTTGGGACAATTATATGTAAGGAACTACCAGTCACAGAATGAAGTTTAAATGAGCAAATCCATCCGATATGAAGCAATTTGAGCAGTCACTACATGCAAAATACTTTTAGAAAGTAAGCATATAGGGCTATAAGTGTGCATGTTTATGAAACATTCTTTTCACTGACTGGTTGCACCAAAATGCCAGTCGAAGCAATAACACTCATCAAGAAGAGACCACACATTCAAGCCCGGGTCTCTGCGGCCTCTAACAACACGGCCAAACTCTATAAAATCTCGCCTCTCACTTCTCCGTAAAAACGCAGGACATCCTGTCCTCTAGCTCCTCTCCCTCTTCCTCTCTCAGCCCCCCTTTGGCCATCTCTACCTCTCCTCCTTCTTTCGCCTCTTCCTCTCTGACAACACCTGACAAGGTTTCTAGACAAGTCCGATCTATGAAAGTGTTGTCCAAACAGGTGCTCCCCTGCTCCTCCAGAACCATCAAGGACCATACTGACACCCTCGCTCCAGTCTTGGACGATTTCTGTAATCACTCCTCCGCCACCGGAACGTTCCCCTCTCGCCTTAAGCACTCCCTTGTGTACCCACTCCTCAAAAAGCCGTCTGCCGATCCTTCCTGCCTGGCAAACTATTGCCCATTCCCCATCACCCCTTTCCTGGGCAAACACTTGGAAAAGCTGGCCATCTCCCAGCTTATTCTCCACACTCAATCTGTTGGTTGTCTCCATGACCATCTGTCTTGCTTCAGAGCTGCCAGAGGCACGAAACTGCTCTCCTGAACACCCGTGAAGATCCGCTCTCTAACCTTGATTCCAGTATTCCTTCTATCCTAATCATCCTTGATCTTTCCTCTACTTTAGAAACAGTCAACCACGCCATACTGACCAATTGACTATGTTAGAACCTGGGCATCATGGATCAGGCCCTGGAGTGGCTGACCGCCTTCCTCTTGGACTGCCCCTCCCAGGTCCAATTTGGTTCCTTTCTCTCTTCCACCTCTCTCTCTACCTGTGGTTTTCCCCAGGGCTCTATCCTCTCCCCCTGGTTTGTCAACCTTGGCCACTTTGGCCTCCCTTGATCTGTACCTTCTCTCTAACTTTCAGTGTTATGCGGATGACACTCAGCTTTCCTTCGGGCTCCTCTCCTCTCTCGCTCTTTCCGGACTGTCTATCCATGATTCAGGATTGGTGCGCTTCCAATGTTATCTGCCTTAATTTCAGTAAGACAAATTCTTCTCATTGGGACCCCTGCCCCTGCTTTACCTCTGTTACACTGGACGCCCACCTTGGGCCCTCTTCCTTCGCCTTCTTGCGAGGCAAGAAACCTTGGTGTCATCTTCGACTCCACTCTCACTTTCTCTCCTCACATCTCGGACGTCGCCAAGAAGTCCCACTACCAGCTGCTCCTCCTCAAAGGGACTCTTCCCTTTCTCACTTTTCCCCAGAAGCTCACTGTCTCAAGAGCCCTGTTTCTTTCTAGGCTGGACTACTGCAACAACCTCTTTCTCAATCTGCCTTCCTCTGCTCTCTGCCCTCTGCAACTAATCCAGAACAGGACTGCAAGACTTATCCTTGGCCTCAAGCCCAGGGATCATATCTCTCCAGCCCTGAAATCTCTCCAGAAGCTCCCCGTGGCTGCAAGGATCAAGTTCAAGACCCTTTGGATTGTCCACAAGGATTTCTGGGTCAGTGCCCAGACTACATCCAACGCTATCTTCCAAAATCCCTTCCTTCTCAAGCCCTCCCCCCAGCTACCTCTCTAAGTGTTAGACGCTTCTCCAGGCAGAGAGTGAGGGGTAGGACTCTCTCCTCTGCAGGTGCCTCCCTCTGGAATGGCCTTTCTGTCCCTCTCAAACTTGAGCGGACCACCTGAAGTTCCGGAAGCAGCTCAAAACTGTCCTCTTCTCCTCTGCTTTCTCTCTCTTCCTCCCCTGTTGACCTACCTGTCTGCTGTACCGACTGGTTGCTTGGCTACCCTCATAGTCTCACTGAGTCCAGGCTCTTTCTTGATCAGTCACCCTTGCACTGCCTCTGGGCCTACCACACACTTGGGGGCTTTAACTGTAACCCTACAGTCCCATGTTCTCCTTGCACTACCCAGAGCCGCGCTGCCCTGGCTGCACTTAATCAGAGCATTACTGCCCTGTTTTGCCCTCTTCCTTGCAGTTCCCCGCCTCCCTTTCCCCTTACATTTCTCAATCTCGCACTTGCACGATCTGAATGTCACAAGGCCTAGTAAGATTGTTTGTCTTGTCCTCTCTCTTTCTTCCCTCCCTTGTCTTGTCGTGCCTAAAAACACTTGTGTACAGGCGTGTTATAAATGACTTATATGATATCATATAATTTTATCAAAGATGCCCAGAAACAATATACAATGCTGCAGTAAGTAACAGCTAGACTGGCAGCACCCAAATGCCAGTCTAGCCAGGTAATTACACTTAGCAGGACTCCTTTATCAGTAAAAAAAAAGTCATACCAAACTGAGGAATGACTAGACTGGCTGCACCTAAATGCCTCTCTAGCCACTAATACCACATATCATACCTGCTTAGCCTGGACATGGACCACCATTATGATTTATCGCACAATCCCGCCCCCCCTACAAAACCCTGCTCCCTCCCACCCCCTACCCAACCTCCAAAATCCGCTCCATAGCCCAGAATTACCTTCACGTCCCTCTTCCTTGTCCCACAGTTTACGTATGAGGCTCCTTGCCTCATAGGTAAGTACTGGGATGAGGAAGACTGGCACTAGGAGTAATGAAGATTCCAGGTAGCTAAATCGGCATTCTCTCCATGTACCTCTACCTCATCCCAGTACTTGTGTATGAGGCAGAGTGAAATTATTTCCGTTAAGGACCGAACGATAATGGAAATAATTTCTTTATGAATGCAGAGTGACTTATAAAATAAACAATTTCTTTTTGAAGTCATAGGGCTCCTCCCACCCCATTACATGGAGGCCGCCAGCACTGGGTCTTCCATGTCATAGTGTGTGGGGAGCCCTCGGACTTCAAAAAGAAATTTTCTTTTTGTAGTCACTCTGTCTTCATGAAGACATTATTTCTGTTACAGAAATAATTTCTTTATGAATGCAGAGGGAATTCAAAAAGAAACATGTTATAAAAAATGAAAAATTTGAAGAAAAAATAATGTTTTCTTTTTTTTGTCTAAGTGGGGCCACCTCCCAGGACATGTGCCAGCGGGGCCCTCCGTTACACCAGTTGGCTCAGGTAGGTCCAACATCTGACAATCTTTGGTTGGTCCATGAACTCTGTAACATCAAGGCTGAGCTGCCAGCGAACTGTTCCAGGCTGAGAACTCAATCACATACCACAGTCACATCTACAGCATTATTGGACCGGGGATCCCAGGTCACCATAGTGTATGACCCTTACTATCGCTAGCATATGTCGCATCTACTATTGGAACCACTGGAATGGCTGAATCTGATGGGATTTGAAGTTGCTGCCTGTAGATACCTTGGCAAGATCTGAGTAAAAATCCATCTAGCTCAAGAAGTGGCCGGGTGAACACCACATTGGACACCATGGCTTTGGTGTGTGCCACGAAGAACCAGAATCCTGACGTACCAGTGGTCATGGGCACCAACTCTGCACTGTTTGGTATGATAGCCAAGGTGTGTATGGAGATGGCCTGTCCACAGTTTGCCAGAACACTGGAGATGCCCCAGCCTGCCAACAGGCTTACCTCAAGAGAGGCATGGAGAAGCGTGATCGACCTGAAGGGCCTGTAGGGCCGTGACCACCACCAATCATGGTCAAGCTGAAATTACAAATGGCAAAACTCTGATGGTGCCTGGCTACTTAAGTCTCAGAGAGCATGACAGTTACACAAGGTTGGTGATGGAGGCTCCTCTGGGTGAGGACATGCCTGGAGATCTGATGGTGCAGCGCAGACTAGTAACGACTATGGCCAAAGTTTGAAGAACATCAACGTCTCTATCACAAACTTAACAGACAAAATCATACATATTCCAGGGGCCTGAAGATTGCACATTTCAATCTCACCGACTTGGTGGCCATGGCAAATACTGCACAGAACGTCTATCCTTCTTTTGACACTCAGAAGATCAACTTTGGAGATTCACCCCAGTCAAACGAGAAAAGGATCATCTATGAGACGAGCTGAAACTGAGGGCTGAAGTTTTCCCCACCAGTGAATGGGACCTGGGTGAAGCACATGGAGAGGAGCACCACATCAGGCTGAATCACAACACCCCTTTCCGAGAGAGGTTGAGGACATTGGCTCCTGCTTATGTGGGGGATGTCAGACAGCATCTTCAGAGACTATTAAATGCTCAGATCATCCAGGAATGCAGAAGCCCCTATGCTTCGCCTATAGTGGTAGCCCAAAAGAAGAATCACAATGTTTGGCTGTGCATAGACTATAGGCGCCTGAACAGTAGAACGGTACTTGACCAATAGACTACGCCACGTCCCTCGACTGTCTTGCCAGGAGCAGGTGGTTCTCGGTTTTGGATCTAAGAAGTGGGTACTATCAAATTCCGATTCTGCAGGAAGACAACTTTAATTTGCCCGCTTGGGTTTTATCAGTTTATCCGGATGCCTAAAGGGATATTGAGAGCTCCATCCACTTTCCAGCGACTGATGAGATGCACTGCGGGTGATATGAAAGGCTTTTAAAGGTCGTAGATTGATTTTGCCAGCAAGGCTTGGAGAAGTGTCAGTTCTGCAGAACCAGCATGAAATACATCGCCCACATGGTATGGGCAGAAGGGGTTAGTGTGGACCCTGCCAAGATGGTGGCCCTCAGAACCTGGCCTACACCACAGAACCTGTGAGAGATACAGAGTTTCCTGGGGTTTTTCAATTACTATAGAAGGTTTGTGCCAGTGTTCACCAACATAGCCCGGCCGCTGATGGAACTGACCCAGGGCTATTCGGCTCCACAGAAGAAAAAGCATACCATTGACGTCAATTGTAAAGCACTTTATCACCCCAAAGAGACTTTTGGGCTGCCGTGGAGTGCTGACTTTGAACAAGCATTTGTCCAGTGAAAGAAGAACCTCTCAGAAGCGCCTGTCTTGGCCTAAGCCGATCCGCAGCTGCTCTATATACTACATGTAGATATCAACTATGATGGATAGGGTGCAGTGCTATATCAAGAACATCAGTGTGCTACCAGACCAGTGGCGTTTGCCAGCCATCGTCTAAGTCTATCGGAAATGCACTATCCAACACAGAAGCTGGAATTCCTGGCCTTCAAGTGGCCGATGACTGAAAAACTCCATGATTATCTTTACGGAGCGCAGATCACGGTATGAACAGACGATATTCCACTGACCTACATCATCAGATCTGCCAAATTAGATGCCACAGGTCATCGCTGGCTGGCGGCTTTATCAGTTTACCATTTCCAGTTAGAGTACAGCCCAGGAATTAACAATAATGTTGCTGACGCCCTATCCAGAAGGCTACCTTCCAGGGAGAGAGACGGCTCTATATACCAAGAGATGGCATCTGTGGCTACTGTGCAAGCTATTTGCCTGAATGAAACTCTCTGACATCCTGATCCAACTCGTCTTATCGACTGTGCTGGAGGGACTGCTATTGGAGTTCCTGTAAGTTATTGTGATGCCACCAGTTTGATGGCTCCAGAACTGCCACATTGGACCTTCTCTGAGTTAAGACAAGCACAATTGAAGGACTCCGATTTACTTGAGGTGCTCAAAGCAAAAAAGAATGGAGAAGAGGGAACACCAAACAATCTCAACCTGGCAGGTTAACAGAGTTAGGGCAAAGAGTGGAAGACTCTAGTCTTAAAAGGTGGTGTGCTGTTCAAAGAGAGCCAAGTTCAAGTGTGACTTATTCGCCGTCTTGTGCTTCCTTGCTCTCTCCGTCCAGTGGCGCTACGAGCCCTGCATGATCAGCATGGGCATCTGGGAAGTTAACGCACGCTTAATTTAATTCAAAGTCATTTCTACTGGCCTTGATTGGGCCTGGAGGTTGATGATTACTGCCGAACATGTTCCCGCTGCATTGCCAGGAATCCTCTCATCCGTCCGGCCGCAGCACTCCAACACCTACAGAGTTGTGGACTGATGGATTTAGTCTGTTTTGACTTCCTGAGCCTTGAACTAGACCGTGGCAGGACTCAGAATGTTCTAGTGGTAACCAATCATTTTACACAATATGCCCAAGCATACCCAACGAAAGACCAGAAGCCCACCATGATATCCCTAGTACTGTGCGACAAATGTTTTGTACATTACGGCAGGCCAGTGTGGCTAAATTCTGGTCAAGGGCCCGATTTTGAATCCAAATAGATTAAAGAATTGATGTATGCTGCCAGAAGACGGGGAGGGGCCGCGGACCCGCCAGGGTTAAAACTAACTGGGCCAGGGGACACTGGGATGGGGTACCCAGTTCTTACCGCTACATGTGCTCTCTCTCTCTCTCCCCAAACACTTGCGTGCTACCGCCCCCTGTACCAAGGATGCAGTTACACTGCCGGGTGTGAACAAAAAAGATAAGGTAGGCCTAGTTTCTATACCAGGTGCAAACGCCTGGTCAGCGTCCTCACTCTCTCATACCCCGGCTCTCACAAACCACAGCGGGAAAGCGCATGTTTTCGATCACTGGACCAGACCAAGGGTGCAGATCCCACAGGGAAACTGCTGTCTCATGACCAAAATTTCTCCACAGAGATTACCTCATCTCCCCTGTCAGAAGGAGGTACCAATACATTCCATTTCGACCCACCAGCACTGCAAACCCCGAATAGCGCGATGCATTTTATTTATATATCCTCGGGGGAAGGAAATAAACATAGAAACACGAAATACACATTAATAAATTATTATGTGCATAAACTATTTCCCGGGGGTGAGGCATTTGCAACAGTATGTCATGGTTCTCCTAACCGGATTGACGCCCAAAATGTTTTTAACTAGCCAGGCCTACCTCAGCACAATGTTCATCCCCTTTAAACTCTAGCTCCCCGACAATGTTCTCCTGCTAAGAGCTCTAGTTGTCCTACGGTGTTGAGCATTGCCTCAATGCTGCCCCCCCCCAACAGTGAGCTGGGGGGGGGGCTGTGCCCTTTGCCACCGTAGTCTCAGTAGGTGAGCCAGTATTGATTCAGGAGGCTGGGCGAAATCTAAGAATGCTAAAAAATGTAGTCTGGTACCCCCTCTAAATGAAAAAGGCTTTCTCAAATTCTTACGATCGATTAAGGCTCTGACCAAAGTTTTTCCTAAAGACTGTGATTCCCCCAGAAGGTCTATTATTTCATTAAACTCCTTAATTTCCCCTAACCTTAAGGTGGAGGGTAAGGGGAAGCAAGGTAAGTCCTGTGATCAGAGTCGGGAGGCTGTGTGCGGCCAGTCCGGTCCTTCTAACCCTGATGTAAATAGTAGATTGTTGATCACGGCTTATCTGAAACCCAAATGTGCAGTAGTGGCTGTCGAAGGGTTGGATGTGCCTTCCTTTTCCACCTACTCAGTCGAGTCTTAGGAGGAGGCACTTTATTCAATCCCTCTGGTGCATTGCGAGTCTCTGGCTCCAGCCTTGGGGTCAGGAAGGGAGCGTGAGAGGGCTTTAGGCAATATGACATCTCAGGAAATTGACTCCGCCTAAGTTAGGTTGCAGCCGACGGCTCCCTCTTTCGTGTCTTCCAGGGTAGCTTTGCAGTCAATCTCTGGTGAACCTGTTAATTTTATTACCATGGAAGAAAGGAGGTTGTCCTTACTGCAGCCTTCAGGCTCTGGAGGTTTGTCTCAAGGTCAAGTTCGGGCGCCTAAGGGCCACCGCAGGGTTTCTAACTTTAGAATGCCTGTGATTGGGAAGGCTATTGTCGATAAACCAAGGGCGGTGTTGCCTGGGTTGGCGCCCTTAGTTGAGGACGATCTCTGCTAGTGTGTTTGAAACACACATTTAAGGTCAAAGAGTTGTATCCTTTAAATCTGCAATATATCTTAGCCTTATTTGGAAAGATAACAAGCCTACAATCACTATCTTCAAAGGATATTGCTATAGTTTTTGTTCTGGATTTCAGGATGTGGACATGGTAAAAGTTGGGTTTTGTTGTGGCTGAATCTGAATGTCTGTTAAAATTGGGCTATTCGTTGACAGAGGACTGGCCACATATTACTTCTAAGGGTTCTAGTCAGGAAGGAGATGGTGGACTTGAGCATAATCCACAAACCTCTGACTATTAATGTAAAACTGGGCCCAACAGTTGCTTCTGATGAAGGACACCCTTTCGGTCACATAAACGTGCTGTGACATACGATTGGTCACATAATGAATTCCTTGCATGAGAATAACTCAATACAAAGGGGCTTTAAATTAATTACCCCAGTCAGGATTGTCTCTTGGAATACGCGTGGGTTCAACCAACTCCGCTCTAATGTGGAGTTATGGAAAGAGGCAGATTTGATATGTATACACAAATCATTTATGTTAGACACCCCACTTGTGGGCGGTTTTTCCGTCCTGTATGAGCCTGCTAGCAAAGGCCCCACAGGTAGGCCCTTTGGTGGCCTAATTAGGTGGCCTAATTAGTGCCTGGTGTGTGTTTCCTGGCTCTAATATTGAACATTTGTATGTGGGTCATCCTGACATTTTAGGCAGTAAAGTCACATGGTTGGACAAACCCGATGAGGTTTTAAGGGTGATTATTGTTTTAAACATTTATTATAATCTTGTGTCTACTCTCGTTGCAGATTTTTTATTATTTATTACTAATGTTATTTGCTTGCACAGTTTATTACCAAATGTGGGTTTTGTTATTGCGGGTGATTTTAATTCTGAATGTCTGGGTGCCAATTGGTATCTGCCTGGGACCCTTAGATGTCATTTGCAATCAGCAAGAGATCGAGGGGCACTGTTCCGTAACTTTTTGGACAGGTTGGACTTAGTCCCTTTGAACGGGAACATCTTGGGAGATGTCGCCCCTAACTAAACTTGGACAGCTGGCTCACATAGATCTAACTTGGATTTTATATTCATCTCAAGTCATATGTTATCCAATGTTGACCAGTTTTAGCTAGGTGCCAGGACCTGTAGTGATCACTTGCAGCTCAGGGCAGGCTTAGGAGGTATCTATACAATTGGCCCTATGGCCTCAACTTCTAGCCCTATTGAGATCAGACCCAGCGACCACGCTGTAATTTGGCATCCCAAGTTCGCTGCCCACTTCAATGCCAAGATAGTTAAAGATTTAGTGGGGGGAGTCTTTACTGATATGTGTCCCCATATCTTCGACCCCCCCCCTGTAAGATATTCTCTTAGGATTGATTCCACTGAGAAGTATAAATGCGGATGTTAATCGCTCAGACATGTTCCATAATTTCAGAAAGGTAGTTTGTGGGAAGAAGAAAATGCTGAGAGGGTACATTAGGAAAGCAAGAAAATTGGGCCCCTTAGCTAGCATGGCTATATCTAAGCTGAAGCAGGTTTACAGAAATTGGATAATGGGACATTGTAAATTATTATTACAAAAAGATGCAGAGGATATGATAGTAGCTCTTGCCTTTGGTGAGTGATTAGAGGGGGTTATGTGCAATCCTTGTTGCTGGTTCAGCCGATTTCTGGTTATTTGTGGGAGACATGTGCAATCCTTGTTGCTGGTTCAACCAATTTCTGGTTATTTGTGGGAGACATATTTTAGTAAATTGTACCCCATTAAATGCTACAATCATGGCCCATCTTTTAGCTAAGCACAAGATTAAGGACTCTGGCCCACTATACATGGCATCTATAGATCTTACCTCTGCGTTTGACTCAGTTATTCGTGCACTTTTATGGAAAAAAATGGTTGCAATGAATATACCTGAGTATATAATACAACTAATAGCGAAACTTCATACAAATACCACTTATTTGGTAAGAGTAAATAGCGAAGGTGCCACTACCCACCCAATAAACATCGCTGTTGGCGTGAAACAAGGCTGCAACCTAGCTGCTACACTATTCAACCTTTATATATGTGGCATAAATGACATCTGGAACTCTTTGATCTCGTATCCGGCAAGGCTCGGCCATCTTAAAGTACAATGGCTAGCCTTTGCTGATGACATCGTATTATTTGATCGCACGCCTAAAGGGATGCAAATTAAATTAGATCTATTTGCATCCTACTGCACGACTCACAATCTGAAATGTAATGTGGAAAAGTCAAACATAGTAGTGTTTAGAAACCACAAGCGAAAGAATCTTACACGCAATTGGAAGATTGAAAGCTTTCCTTTAGCCACTGTGCCGGAGATCCGATACCTTGGCTATACTATTTCTGATTGCAATTCTATCGCTATGTGGTGTGATGTACTATACAAAAAAGCGGCACCTCTCGCCACACAGATGCGGCTGGTATATCTAAAGTTTTGTAAATTCTCACTGCTACCATTACTCCAATTTTATATCCTAAAAGTGGAATCTATCATCCTTTATGCTTTAGATATGTGTTTAGTGGACATCAACAGCCATCTTGATCAAATACAAGGATGTATGTGGAAGGGAGCCTTAAGATTGGCCAAATCGACACCGAATAGCCTACTAAGGCAGGAACTTGGTATCACTGCATTATCTGCACGTCGTAATTGGCGTTTATTAGCTAACTTTGCCAGAATATTATATCCTCCTTCTAATTGCTTATATGAGGATCTGGGACAGTTAATGATAGCGCCAGAATGCTCGTCTTTTACAATCTACTATGCTCAAATGGTGCAGATACTCGATGGAATTGCACTTTTACCAGCTGACTTAGAATTCCGACAGGGATATGTGAAACATCGTCTCATAGAAAATGACTGGTGTAGAACAGTAATGGAAATTGAATCACTAAAGAGTTACAAGGAAGCGGCTCGTTTCTGTTCCACTAGAAGACCGCACAAACCCTATTTAATTCAGTTTCCCTGCAACAAAGCCAGAGAAATATATCTTCGTTTTAAATTGAATCAATGTCTCACCCTAGAACGAATTTGTGGATGGAGTCCGTATTGGAAGGCTATTGCAGATGCCGGATGTAGGTTCTGCAATGACTGCTCAGCTAAGGAAACACTAAAACATCTAGTTACACTGTGCCCTCATTTTGAAACAACGCGTACACTAACTATTGCATCTAATGGTGTACCAACTGAGGACAACAGGGAATGGCTTTGGTTGGCCTCGATGTGGGGAACGCGAACGAGTTTCATATTAGCTCTATGTAGATTCCTAACGATTATAAATACCGAACTTGAGACGAGGTTTCGAATGAATAAGCCCCAGGGGAACTTGTAATGCAAGAAAATGTGTACTTGCATTCCTCTAATACTGTAATCCCTAGCAATTTTTTGAATGTTACGCTCTGTATATGAAAACTTAAACATGACTGCAACCCTCCTCACCACACTAGCAATATCTACTCAAAATATTGTAAAATTGTGTTGAAAGTTTTAAGAAGATATTAGTACATTCAGTTTGTCTCGTTATATATGAAAACTGTTCTTAAAACTTTTCCTAATATATTGTAGACATGAAAGTTTGCAGATTAACTTTGTCTAATTGTTAAAAAATGAAAAATGAAATATTTTATGTAATATGAAAAGAATTTATATTTTTATAAATGTTGTAAAAGTTTGTTGATCGAACTAATAAAACAACGGTTTAAAATAAAAAAAAAATTGTATGCTTCTGTGAATCTCTTGGTGCCATGTGCGTCTGGGGTAATTCCAGGTGGGGTGGTTTGGGAGCTGTTGGGTATTTCTTGCCATTAGGAAGGCAAAATCCTCGAATGCCCCTGGCCCTGACGGCCTTTCAAACTTAACGTTAAAATCAGCACCGTCATTATGGGCAGAGGTGCTGCTTCAACTGTTTCAGAATGTTGTTGAGCTTGCTCGGTGCCCCTTGGCTTGGAAGGAGGCAATTGTGGTGGTTATCTTTAAATAGGGTAACAGGGCGGATACAGTGAATTACCGCCCTATCTCCCGTTGGATGCCTCCTACAAGAATTTTTCATGCTTTTTATTGCGTGCGCTTGAGAGATGGGCAGTTGATGCTGATGAATTGGATATCAACCAATCAGGTTTAAGGACGGGAACGAGCACAGCTTTGAAATGTTTCTTAATACAGCTGCTGACGAATCAGGCTCCTCGGTCTAAGCGCACTCTGTTGTTATCTTTTCTCGATATTTCTAAGGCGTTCTACTATGTTGATTGCTCTAGGCTCTGGGAAATTCTTACCTCCTGGGGTTGTACGGAGGCCCTGGTCCTGATGTTGGAGCTTCTGCATAAAGATATTAGATTAAAAGTGAGGCTTGACCAATGGGGTACATACTCTGGGTGGATATTTGCAGATCGTGGCTAACGCCCGGGGTGCGTGTTAGCACCTTTTTTGTTCAATTTGTATATCTTTGGAATAAGGGCGGCATTAGCAGGTATTGTGGTTAAACCACCGAAGTTGGGGTTTGTTGAATTGCATTATCTTCTTTATGCTGATGACCTCATGTTGGTAGATTATACTGCAATAGGGCTACACAAATCATTGACAATGGTGGGTGATTTATTCAGGGACCTTGGCTTGGACATTCATTTGCCCAAGTCTAAGGTCCTGGTTATTAATCATAGGAAGATCCTTTCGGTCCTGCCTAACTTTGGGTTGTATATTAAAGACAAGAAACTGGAGGAGGTCCGTGAATTTAAATATCTCGGGGTTGTGCTTAAAGCCAAGCAGTCTTTGTGTTTGGCTAATCAGGGCTTAAGCCTGATGCTATTTCGGCTGCCTCTCAGCTTCGCGTACTTGATAAAAAAAATATGGCCGCTTTTCTTTACTTCCGGCACTTAAAATGTACAATCCGGTTCTTGTCCCTAGGTTGACCTGTGGGGCCGAGGTGCGTGAAGATGGTCTGGAATGGGAAAAGATGAAGTCCCTTATTTGGAAGCGTCTTTTTTTCCCTCCCAATGGGTAGTCCGTTTCCTGCGGTTCCGCATATTTTGGGCCTTGTATCGTTAGAGGCTAAAGTACTTTGGCGAAGAATTTCACTTCTGAGAAGCATAATGTCTCCCTCAGCTTCAACTCTAATTGAGCACTTGAATGCACTGTTTAAACTGGGTAACTATGTGTCTCTAAGTGCTTGGGTGAGCTGTGTATTGGCTACGTTGAATGTGAAAGCCGTTTTGCTAGAAGAATAGCTAATCCCCCACACTAACGTGAGATGGGGGTTTAGATTCTATTAAAGACAAGGAGGCGATTATTATGCATTACAATCTTTACTCTGAAACCACAGCAGCAAAGAAAATACTTTTACAAACAAAAAAAGTTTCCACAACACAACTAGATAGAGTTCAATGTCAATGTATGGGGAACTCCCCAATCCATCATGGAGGACAGGTCATGCCCTGCAGGGGACCAATGAGCAGGGACCCTCTTCTATATATGTCCATTACTCTAACCCCAACCCCTCTTTCTGCAGCTGTCTTGCACCAGAAGTCCAATGAAACGGTTGAACTGCGTAGCGCGGAGAAAGAATCCCACGAAACTGGAGATCTCCACCTTCTCGCAGCCTGAATCTATGCCGAAGTTCTTCTGGATAGGACTTCTCATCCAAAATCACGCACTCCACAACTTGTTACTGCGAGCCACACTCCTGATGAGAACCTCAACTCGTGGCTGTAAGAACAACAAACAAGAAGGGTGGGTGGTTGGGAAAAACAACAAACCAAAGAATGTTCTCTCTTGAACCACCTGTGTACATGCGTGTCACAATTGTCATATCACATCATATCCAGGGTGGGTGGGTGGTATAATAATCGCCTCCTTGTCTTTAATAGAATCTAAACCCCCATCTCACGTTAGTGTGGGGGATTAGCTATTCTATGACAAGACAGGAGGCTCATATTATGCAAGTTCAAAGCCCTTGCATCTTATTAGTACAACATGATCCATACAATAGAGCCAATATAATAAAATATAATAAAATAATAGGAAAGGAAAAAACATTTTTATGCTTTCATGAAATCAATCAGCTGATCGCAAGAGAATTGACCAAGACTAGTTTGCCCGAAAACTGTCTTATAAGGCATCGTCAAATGCAAGAAAACAGGAAATTGTGCCAATTCCAGTGTTCCTTACAGGCCGCCAAAACCAACTGGTTAAAGAGGGGAAAAAACCCTTAAACAAAGTTTTCCTACTAATAGGATAGGACAAAAACTCCTCTGTAAAAAATGCCTCTGTTGTCCAATAAAACATTTAAAACATTTAAATTAATATCATCTTTGGGATCCTAGAAAGCAAACCAAAGAAAATAAGCACAAAGCTCTCCTGGAGATAAAGAAAAAGTACCCCAAAGGGGGAAAGTCTTTTAGGTTCCATCCCATGCATTAAAGGAAGATATTGCATTAGGATCAGGGCATGTCACATAACTACACTGGGGAACCAAGAGGGAAAGACAAAACTTCAAAAGGTAAAATGGGAGTAAAAATCATTTTATAAATTTGTAACAGGATGACCCATCCTGAGCAGAGCTGAAAAGCCATAGACTTAACCCACAATTGTCTTCAGACATATGTGTATATTAAGGAGGGATGTCCTCTGGAGGCCGAAGCAGAATGGAAGAGAGGGGCCCCCCTGAGAAGCTAAACCTGTCAAACTGCCAACCGGAGACGTCAGACCTTCCGAACACTTGAAGAAGAACTCTGCAACCATGACAAGAAGCAGATATTTACAAACCTGATCCTTAAGAGGCCAAACCTGGCAAGGAGAAAAAATGTGTCTTACATCCAATCGCTACCATCATAGTGACATCCAATTCCAAGTCTTAGCAAGACTCTAAACTGCAAAGAAGCGATCACTAAATAGTTAAACTGAAGCTGCACACCAGAAGAGGACTAACCTCTATTTCAGTCAAATTGGAGAGCCTTGAAGCTCACAGCACCCTGAGCTGGCACCTTATTGTAAAAACAAACTCTTGTGAAAACCCAAAGGTCCACCTGCCATGCAGGTGACTAGGAGAATCAAGTCATTAACTGAATATAAATATCCCAGCCCTCTGGGAATCGTACTGGCAGACACCTTCTGACAGTTAATGTAGAGACGCTGGAACACATTGTGATAGAGGGTCATAATAACTTGGAAGGGAGATTAGTATCACTCCCAGACCCCTCTATCTCACCAAGGGATATTGAGCCTTCACAAATGAGGAGAACCTTCCCCCACTTAACCAAGGGAAAAAAACCTTGGAACCCAGAAGAAGGCTACCCTGAGGACCACATTACAACCCCGCTTTTAACACCCTTAAGACCTTAAGAGAAATAAATACACTCTAACCAACCCCCTGACCGTGGACAGGCTCCGCTTAACCTGTTGAAATACCAGGAATAGCGCAAAGGAAAGTAACTGACGGGAGGGAAATGCTTAGTGCGAGTCTGCACTGGCCCTGAGTCTGAACTCCTGTAAAAGAAAAACCGGAAAAACCATCAGGCGAACCTCCACGTGGTATATATAATGATACAATATCCACCTAGGATGACGAGCATGGGAATGAGGGGGAAAGATCTCAGGGAAAAATGATCAATGCCTCGTAAATACAGGTTGTGAAAGAAATCTGGGACCACTGTCCCCTCCAACCCGAGATCTGAGTCTCTGTATTCGTGTGAGGCTGACTGGCCACTAAGGGAATCAGGGAAAAAAGAAAATGAAGCACATTGTCCATAGCAAACAGTACTTATACAGTACTACGAACCCTCAGGTATATGAGTGGTGCATATCACTATTACGAACGGTGTGTGACGTGAAGTGTTCACTTATCGATCTCAGCAGGATAAAATACTTATTTAGACCTCTCCAAAATTAGGAACCTGTATCAGTAGGGTCAGTACGGATGAGAAAAAACCAGCACCCTAATCGGTGCACTGTAGAAAATGTATATGTCTATATATATATACACAACAAAAGAGATTAAGCAACGCTCTTGAGGGTACAAAAGCCTGCCTGAACTCCTCGAGCAGAGGAGAAAGTGCAACACACTGTTAGACGGTTAGTTGAACCACAGGCCAAGATTTGGGAGGAAAACCCATGGGGCAAGCGCCCTAAAGTTATTGTTTGGCAACTCGTATATCTGATATCATCAAGTGTTTCCCAAATACTTTCTCCAAGTAGAACACAGTTGCTCAATTTGCCATGCAACAAAACTGAACAGTTACCCACGAGCTGACCCTGTCTCCACCAACACTTCAATAGTAAAAAGAATGTCCAATGGGACAAATAGTAAGGGAAACCCCGTCCCCACTATAGAGAGCCTCCAGCCCTGCAGACCTCAACAGAGGCATAACGCATCATCTGTTTCTTCCTCATGATGGGAGAAAATACAGCAGCTTAATCAGCACAGGTGTTAGGTGGAGCAATTGATATCGGGGAAAGCAAGACCTAAGGAAGGACTGAGTTGTCCTGAAACTAACTACGGTAAAGGGCGACAGAAGTTTAACTAAAAGACAAAGGTTAACACCAGTGTCAATAGAGGAAGGTACAACCCCCCACATGGGTCTGTTTTACCACAACCTCCACACACCCTTTTCCTTAAAGTACTTAATAAATTATATAAAATAGACATATAAAATATCCAAAGAAGAGGGGTAACGCCCTCACAGGGGTCCAAACCCCCCCGGCCCTTCTATAAGATGCTACTTACCAAGCTATCCTGTGCCACTGACAATTCTGAACACTCCAATGTGTTCCATTCATCACTTTAACATAATGTTTAGCAAAAGAGAAACCTGGGCAAGTGCACCTTAACTGCTCACCCTAGCAGGGTGTGGCAACCAGCAGTACACGAGGGGGTCCCTCGCCGCAGAATCCAGGCAAAGCCTGAAACCAAGCAGGCTACGGTGTGCTTACCGAAATAATGACATCTGCCATATGCAGCATCTAAACAGACTGCTAACCATAAGGGAGGAATACCCTGAGCAATTGTGCCTTCAACTGTTTGCCCGAGCAGGGCGTGATAACCAGCAGTACACGAGGGGTAACCTTGCATTAGAACTGAGGTAGAAACCTGAAACCAAACAGGTTATGGCACACAAACCATTAAGGTAATCACCAACGCCATATGCAGCACACCGACAAAGTTGCCAACTTTAAGTGAGGAATACACTGATGAAGTGTACCTCAACTGCTCACCCTAGCAGGGTGTGGAACCATCAGTATACGAGGGATCACCTCGCAGAAACACAAGCCAATCCTGCCACCGAGCAGGTGACGGTACCATTCCAGAGCACCACCAGAGTACCTGAAACTGGTCACCCCCGCAGGGTGTGGAAACCAGCAGTATACGAGGGGTTAACCTCCCCATAGAATTCAGGCAGAACCTGAAGCTAAACCGGGTATAGCACTTACCAAGAAGGCAAAGCACCCTTCAGTAGGCGAACTGGTGTTAATATATACTGAAAATATCAATTTAAACACAAAATAAAATATCAATTATAAATATATATATATTATATGAATAAATATAAACATTAATGTGAATACCTATAAATAAATACACATTCGCATCCACATGTGTATAACCACCAAAGGCGGGCAGCAAACCGAGGCCCCTCGGCCTGGTAAACCTGCAAACCTCTCCTTGAGCTATGCCTCTAGTGGGCTGAAACATCCCTCACCACCATAGAACTATATAAATTAAATGTAGAAATACAAGCGTTTCACTCTAAAAAAAGGACACAGCTGCCCTTTTCAGGAATGCTCATGGAAGTTACTCCCATCAAAGGAGGGCCTAGCAAACTGCCCCCCCCCCCCAGCCGGATCCCCAGGACAGGCTTAGCCTGTATGCAACTAATGACAATGCGCATGTAAACATAAAAACACACACACGCGACGTGCGGGAAGTTAATGAGTAAAAGAAGCTGCAGCCTTTACAGTCATGGAAAAAAATGCGCGCAGGTTCCTACTGCCGCTTACATAATGAACTTGTAGAAAAACAAAAACAAAACTTCCTCTCAAGTGAAAAGAATTTCAACCGTTCCCAAACCACCTGTGGGAAACGTGCACTGGCTCTGGGGCTGGGGCAGCTGCTAAAAATAACACTGCCTGGAGGGAAAGAATTTCACACATAGCCGCAGCCTGATTAGAAGGCCTCTCAGGGCTGAAGAAATATAAACAAACACTGCAGAAGCAGAAGGCTTCCAGTGGAGCATTACAAAGCATGAATGTGACCTGCAGGTCAGCGTTCGCACACGAACACGGCACTCAGCCAGTTACCAACGGAACATGAAAAATACATGACCATTTCCACAGTACAGTGTAATAAAACCCCAAACTCATCAAAATAACATTAATAACATAAATAAATAGCACTCTAAACTCCATAAATTCAACACGAAGTCAAGAACTAGGAGGAGTGACTTAGCTTGTGGATTTCAGCAGCAAAGAAAGAGGGGTTGGGGTTAGAGTAATGGACATATATAGAAGAGGGTCCCTGCTCATTGGTCCCCTGCAGGGCATGACCTGTCCTCCATGATGGATTGGGGAGTTCCCCATACATTGACATTGAACTCTATCTAGTTGTGTTGTGGAAACTTTTTTTGTTTGTAAAAGTATTTTCTTTGCTGCTGTGGTTTCAGAGTAAAGATTGTAATGCATAATATGAGCCTCCTGTCTTGTCATAGAATTAGAGCGTACCCCTGCCAAGGGGAAACAGACGTTATATGAAAGAGACTGGATTAACAACAGGCAAAGGCTGCTTTCCTATGAGGTGTTTGAGCATTTTTCCCTGGATATAAAGCCTTTTAATTTCACCCAGAAATGTATGTTAAAACTCCCTAGAAAAATCTTAGACACTTCTGGTTATGTCCAAAATTAAATTTGTTACCAACAAAGGATATATTAGGGGCTTGGTCCAGGGACGTCATTTCACCAAAATGCCAGGGGTAGCAGAAGTGACATCACACGACCCTTGACCCTCTGGTGCCATCACAGGAAGTTATGTCATTTGATCCCACCCCGAAGTGATATCGCAGGATGCGATGGAACACAACCTTTCACCTGTTTAAAATACAGGAAGTGCTATCACATATCATTGTACACTACAAAAAATATGATTATGATATCACTATAATGTGATGTACATTTCATACAATTATGGATCACCATATGTATCGTTAAGATCAGTGTGTATAGGCCCATATTACCAAATTACTGTGAATGCAAGCAGACGTCCATGACCAAATGATAATGATGTGTTGTTATATAGCACTTGCCCTTAAGCGCTTTATATAGAAATACATATACACCCAAAATCACCCAACCTGTGTTGTACTCATTTATTGACCTCAGAAGGATGAAAGGCTGAGTTGAGGCATTTAAGAACAGACTAAATCAGTGACTCATCCCCTGAAGTGTGCCTGAAATAAACATTTAATGAGTCGAGCAATTATTGTATAGAATTCCAGAAAGACACATTATTTGGTATTCCTAATCTTTCTTATTTAGGGTCAGTGCTGAAAGTGTTAGACTTGTGTCACTCTTTTTCTTCTTTTTTTTAAGGGGCTTTAACAAGAAAGCCAGCTACTCCAGAAGTAAAGAGCCACATGGTGCTGGCCACAGCCCATGAGCTTGCATTACAAAAAAACACTTTTTTTTTTAGTTTTTTTTTTTCTAGAGGTCGCAATGGTGACAACAGCGGTCACAAGGGGGACCTCATGGGACGCAGTTGCGACCTCTGGCGACCCCTAAATGACGTCCCTGGCTTGGTCTTGTGCTCCTCCTGAAGATCGCTTGTGTTGCTTCTGTGGGTCTACCAGGGAAACTCTGACACACTTAATTGTTGACTGTTTGGCACTCATTGTTGCATGTGAACAATCTTTTAAGTTATATTTTAACAGTCGCCCATTGTTCACTTGGGAACTGTTGTGGTGTAATTTACTTTTAAACCCTAGCGATTGTTTGGTAATTACTGTTAGGTATGACCCTCCCATGTGTATTGCCCCTTTAAGGGGATGTGTCCCTCCCACGTGTATTGCCCCTTTAAGATGGGCCATAACTGCGTCATGGCCCAAGTTAATAAAAGAAGCCCCTGCAGAAACGTACAACAGAACGGCTGCAGACTCCAGAAGAGGAGGTTCTGAGTCCGTGTATCATTTCATGATGTAGGCTGCAGGCCTACACGTGGTGACCCAGGCCTGTAGGCCCTGATGCCGTGGGACCCTCGTGCCAGGACGGTGGCAGAGGTCCGCATAGCCAGGAGCCAGGCAGGTTGTGCCCCCATCCCCGATGGTGCTGATGCCCCATAGCACCAGGGGGCCTGAGGATGTCCAGGGCAGGCCCTTAGCCCCCACAGGCACTGGGCCTGTCGTGTGCGTGAGTGAATAGCACCTGCGGTGCCTGCCGGCTGTCCATGTCAGGCAACCCCCAACAATGTCGACGAGGATGACAAATCTGCGTGGCATGACCCCTGCTGTCTGTGAGCATTGGGGGAGATGTGGAGAGTGTGTCCCGGAGCGTCCGACCTCACCACGTGGTGAGGCCCGCACTTGCGGCGCTCCGCCGAAAAGGGAAGGAGTGAGCGACCCCGTAAGGGGAGAAGAAGATAAGCAGCCGTCGCTGCAAGAGAAGTGAACCATTCCGCCTGGAAAGGGTGCAGCGCGGCTCTCCATCCCACCGGGAAGAGCTCAATGGAGAGAGACCTGCGAGTGAGCCCCCACTGGCCGCGGCCCTCTGGTGCAGCCAGTGAGGGAGCCATCCTACCTCGGTGGCATCTGCGGTGCTGGGGGAAAGAGAGGGTGCCAGCCTGTCCCCCCGACGCCATGCCAACAAGGGAGAAGTGATGCCTCACGCCGGTGGTGGGTTGGGTCGTGCTGTGGTTCCTCCCCCCCAGCAGCACTCCCACCGCGGAGGGGACGACTGTGCGCACCCATGGAGAAGTAAAGAGCGGCATCCGCCGCGTAGGGAGAAGCCATGCTGCCCGGCCTCCTCCCCCGTGAAGAAGTCAAAATGGCCGCTGCCGCGACCAAAGGAGGGGTGGAGATGCCCCAGGCAGCAAAAGACGGGGGGGCTGAGGAGCTGTTAGGCAGAATCCTGCACAGTTCACCTAGGGAGCACTACAGAAGATTAAGACTACAGGTATATGCAGGAAATCCCCTTTGGTATCAGTTTGTACCACAAAGATTTAGTTGGTAGCTGTGGCTAAGCAGTCGGAGTATCTCAAGAGGGAGATGAGCAGTATTCAGGGTTTACACATTAGGGCCTCAGTACTATGGAACAAGGAAACACTGACCAAAGCTTTGTATCAAAAAGAATATATATATTTATTTTACACACTCTGATGCTCACACACAAATCACTATTACTAAAGCAAGTTAAATCAGTTCAGAAAAGTATACACCACTCCCTATTTAAATTGTAGACAAGTTTGAGCAAGAGTAAAAACTGAGCAAAACGGCACAGTGAAAACCAAGCAGAAATGGCACTCTAACAATTTCTCAAAAGGGAGGGAAAGGACACTTTATACAGGTTTAGACTCTTTAACACACCAGCAACACTTCCCAAGTAGATTGTGAACAAGTTAGGCAAGGCAGTACTTTAGCATATGCAATACTGAGGTGAAAACTGAGCAAAATGGCACTTAACAAGTTTAAAAAAGGGGAAGGAAAAAGGTGGTTATAAGAGTTAGGTGCACCAACACATTTCTAGGTGAGAAGCAATCTAGAGAAGACAGTTGTAACAGATTTAGCCAGAGTCAATAGGCCTGTGCCAGTGTCAATGGTACAAGGCGATGTGCCCGGGATCAAACTGTTCTAGTAGCTGCAGTCAAGTCTTTGTTTAACGATTCGAAAAGGCGGTTGCAGGAGGTGAAAGACAATGTTAGATGATAGGGGCGGCCAACCCAGTAGGTAAGTAAAGGATTTAAAACACCTTTAGTGATACCCAATGAAACGGGAGGCCTGGCGGAACAATGTACCTTTAAAGTAGAAGAGGCTCCTGCGGTGGCGGTAGTTCCTGGCAGTTCCTGCAGTTTGGGAGATGCAGCAGAGGAAGAGAGGCTCTCGTCATGGAGGAAGGTTCGAGTTACTGCACTGCCCAGGGATGAAACCAGCCGCGGTGCTGCCAAAACTAATAAAAGGTACGCTCCTTTAAATCGCGGTCCTGGTGGACAGGTGCCTGGCTATCCAGTCTCCGAGTGCATGGCACTGGCGATTCGACCAAGGCGGTTCCTGGAAGGCAATTGGCGAACTGGTTGGCCCCACCAGCTCAAGGGAAGAAGACTCTTGCAGAGGAAGATCTTCTCAAGTCGTTGGAGAAAAGTGGTGAGGATCTGCAGCAGGGCTTCACCGGTGGTTCAGTCGTTGCAGATGTCTTCAGCTTCTCTCCTCTTCGGTTTCTTAGTTCCAGTGGCGACGTCTTGTCCTCCAGTCCTCAGGACCCTGCTTTTATGCAGCAAGGCTCCCATTCATACAGCCTAGCTGTCACTCACAGAGTGGGGTGGCTCTCCTGGCGGGAGAACCCCTCAGCCTATCAGGGCAGAGTGCAACTTGGATTGCATAGACAACCCTGTCCAGGGTGCCTATTCCCCCTCCCACACATCCTGTCTACCCCAGACTCATTGGCGCCGAAAGGAGGGCTTCTGTGCAGAAGCCTGCCAAATGGACGTACAAAGGATCCGCGACCTGGGTTAGGATTATAGAGAAAGACACGAGAAAGAAATTTTAAAGTTCTGGCAATAAAAACCTATCGGAGTAAAGTTAATATTAAAATAAACCGGCAGTATGTTAGAGGCTGTCAGTAAACGTGGTAGCCTTGAACAATGGGAAAATCCCATAGGGAAATATTTGCGGTCAAATATTTACGGTAGTAACCACTGCCACCAGCCAGAAACCTTTGAGACAGGGACTGTACGGTACCCCCTCGAAAATGAACACTAGGGAAAAACTATTAACCCTTTCCAGTACTTCCATAGTAAGATGGGTTGTACTGGTTTAGTTCATAAGTATTGACTAGTAAAGTCAATGGGGACTTTACATGCCTTGGGAGACAGGAGTCAGTCCCAGGGTATGGAGTCTATGTTTGGGGGTCACTACGACACCCCTGTGGTACGGCACGGAGGGTGCTGTGTACCACCCATGTTAAAAAGATGATTCCTATGAGGGTGAGAAAAACCCCATAGACCATAAGCATACAAGATAGCCTAAAACACACACTAGCAATCTGTCTAAGAGTGGGAAAAAAAGGGTCTCACACTTCACTTAGCAGGAGAAAAAAAGAAACACTTCAAATACAGCAAAGCTGCTGGGGGCCTCGATAGGTCAGGGAAATTAGCCTTAGAAGAGAATTCTCCCTAACAGGGGCCCTGTGTGCGATCCTCCCTGGCCGCGGCCCTCTGCAATGAGGGCGCTCGTGTGGCCAGAGAGGGAACCAGCCTGCATACCTTGGCAGTCTTAGCCGCAAAAGAGAAAAAAAGAAATATAGTGAAAGTTTGCGTGTGCGATCCCGGGCCGCTGAGCGGTGTGATGGAGGTAAGCTCCAGCCTGGAGCGAAGGAGAGAAGTCCCGCACTTGCTGGTGCTCTGGGTGCTGACACAGCCCGAGTGATCCTGGGCTACGGATGGGGAAAGACACTGCTCTGGTGGGAGCAGTGGAAAAGAAAAGCAAGACTCTCTGTCAGAGTACTTGGCAACTGAAAGGGCTCCATTGTGTATCCCGGACCTGGCGGTGATAGCGAACATTAGGGACTCCAGTAGACACCCGGGCCGTGATGCAGTCAAAGGAGACATGCTCCATGCAGTGGCAGAGAAAGCGGAGTGGGTAAATTCAGGGCAGAAAGGAAAGAAGCATGCTCACTCCGCAGGAACCGATGATGAAGGCACACTGGATGACAGGGCGAAATAGTCCCAGCGAGGCCCTGGGTGCACGGGGGGCAATATAGGTGGCTACTCTGTGCCAGAGGCACCCCAGCAGATGATCCTGGGGCGCAACCGGTGCTGAGCGTACAAGACACCAAGCAGAACTATGGCACCAGTGCCAACAAGGACCGCAACGCCTCTGAGGTGGGGACTCCACCCTCATGCTCCTCAAGGCTCCCAGCCATGGCAGTGGTGCGTCCTGCGATCTACGCACTGTCCACCTCACCAACGGTGCCAGGACTGAGGTGTTGCATGGGATAAGGCAGCAGGCGACCCCAACACAATTCCACCACAGTCAACCTGTTTGCTGTGTAAGTGGCCCCGACACCGAGCCACTGTAGGCACCCACCCAGCCTGCCTTCTGGGGGCCCTGCCTGCCCGCCTGCCTGCCGCTGGCCAAGAAAGTGACAACATGCTCCAGTCTGGAGCAGTACAGCGAGGGGAAACATACCCATGCACTCCAAGAAGATGTGCAGGGGGGAGAGGGCAACTATAAGGCGCTCCACACCAGAGCAGAAATGAGGAGGCAAGTGTACTCCACAGGCACCAACATGCAGGGCAGGTAGGGATGAGCCCGATCCATCCAGGGGAATGTGAGTATTCGCTCATTCCAGGTCAACATATGCCACAGTGCAGAGCTAATGCACCAGCATCACATCTGAACTCCAAGTCCCGGGTACATGAGCGCACGGCACTCTGCGCATCGTACACCTCACTACCAGTGCAATGCCCAAGATGCTTCACACGATGGACAAATGACTCTGTACGCCAAAGACCACCCTGTGCAACTGAAGTATGGCATTGGTCCAGCACCAACAATAGCCTCACAGTGGCCGACGTGGGACTTTTACCTTCAGGCCCCTTGCGGGTCACAGCCATGAGCACCAGGGCATCCTGCATCCTGTGCACCGCCCCCCTCTAGTACGAATGAGCAAGTGATAGCGCCTGCGCAGGGCTGCACAAGGTGGGGGCCCTAACCCCGAGAAGGAGGCGCTATCAGGTGATCCGATATGGTAGCTCCCAACACACACCCATGACGCTAATCCAGCCCAGCGTTGGCAGCCGGACAGGAACTGGTACACTGTTACAGCAATCGGTATGGAAGGCCAACCAGCATAGAAGTGATCATCTCCCAGAACAGTGCCATCGGAAAACAAGCCACCCTGCCTGCTATGTTGGTAGCCCTGACTGCCTGCTACTGAGGACACCATGCACGCTATGCCATCGAAGGACCAAGCTAAACGGCTTGGGGGGAGATACCTGCCGGATCCCCTGAGTTCAGCCGACAACTGGTGTCGGACCAATTGACCAGGCAGCCCTGGGCCCCAATACCAAGAATCAGTGCATCAGTCGAGGAATGGGTTGCATCTCATCATGAGTGCTTGTGCGCCCTCCTGTGCTCCTGGACTAAAGAGATGTGCTAAATCGGGAGAACATCACCGACGAAGGGGGTGAGTGATATCCTGTCACCCCTTCCCCAATCAACAACACCGGGCCCTATCAACAGCACATGGAGCAGCAGGGATGCCCTGCGACCAGCGTCTCGCTGCTCTGAACATCAAGGGACTATGCCGATGTGGCCCCTGGTACCCACCAGGTGCGGCTTTGCCGGCCGTGAACTGTACCATCAATGGACCTAGACTCGGGAAGTGACTCCTGAACGGACGCTGATTGAAGATGAACTGGTCTCCTGCTGTCCTGCAATTGCTTAAAGAGGACTCAGTAATCCTGTGTATTTTGATGCTGTGAACCTGCATAGTAACTGCATGCTTTAAGTGGTTTCAGTAAAGAATCATAAGGGGAGGTTGTGATCCAGCAGTTGCGTGGTGTGCATGTAGTGCCAGCCGCCAACCCCAGGTTAATAAAGGGTTTTGTAAACTGTGGTAGAACTGCCTATCGTCCTCCGGCCGCTCACCGGCTACGACTGTCACCTATTGAGTGTGTTTAGAAATGGGTTAGTATATGTTATGTCTGTAACTGTTGGAGTTAGCTAGGTATGTGTCAGTCGCATATCCTATTATCGGTCTACCCTGCAAGTTACAAGTGAGAAGTATTCTGTTGTTCTGTAACGGGTTGGATGCGTGTATATTTCAGCAACATTTGTTTGTTCGTTATGAAAAAGGAGGAGTGTTAGGTGTGACCCTCCCATGTGTATTACCCCTTCAAGGGGATGTGTCCCTCCCACGGGTATTGCCACTTTAAGATGGGCCATGACTGCGTCATGGCCCGAGTTAATAAAGGGAGCTCCTGCAGGCACGTACAACAGAATGGCTGCAGACTCCAGAAGAGGAGGTTCTGAGTCCGTGCATCATTTCATGATGTAAGCTGCAGGCCTACACGTGGTGGCCCAGGCCTGCAGGCCCTGATGCCGTGGGACCCTCATGCCAGGACGGTGGCAGAGGTCCACATGGTCAGGGGCCAGGCAGGCTGTGCCCCCACCCCTGATGGTGCTGATGCCCCATAGCACCAGTGGGCCTGCCGGATGGCCAGGGCAGGCCCCAACCCCCACAGGCACTGGGCCTGTCGTGTGCGTGAGTGAATAGCACCTGGGGTGCCTGCCGGATATCCATGGCAGGCAACCCCCAACATTTACTGTGTTGAATTTTGTAAAGGTTCTTTTTTCTTTAACTGACATGCTCTAGCATTTTTAGATGGGTCTTAGAAATTGTGTTCATGATACTGTGATATTTTGCGATGAATGTATTTTGTTTTTGTCTGTTCTCTGTATTATGTGTCTATGGGGGTCATTCCGAGTTGGGTGGTAAGGGAAAAACGATGCCGGTAAAGGACTACCGGCATTGTTTCCCGTTACGGCCCATTCTGACCCACCAGACCGTTATTTACGGCGGTTTAGTGGCGCGCGCCCGACACGCCATGCCGGAATTAGCGGCATTGCGTAAACCGGAGCTGATCCCAAGTAAAGCGGACATGGAAAAAACGGCCTCCACAAGACCGCAAAGTACCTTACCGTCATGGAGTAAATACCGGCATCGCCGAGAAGGTGTGAAGAACCCTGAGCAGTGTTTCCAAGAGGAACAGGTGCACTCAATCAGCACAGGTGGAGGCAATGGGGTCTGGCACAGCACAAAAGGAGCACACCCACACACCACACCCCCTCCCACACCAAGATGATACCAATTGTAGCAGCATTCCTGGATCTGGAGGCCCTGCTTGCAAGGCAGCAACTACAACAACAGCAACAACAACAACCACAGCCCCCACCACAGAGGATACACAGGAGGAGAAGGAGGGTGAGACAGGCCCAGCATGCCCTACCGGTGCAGCCACCATTACCACGCCGGCAGCCCCCAATCCCCCGCATCAGAGCCACCCCCTTCAACCTCACACCAGAGCAGATCCACACCCTGTACCCGCTTGACTGGGACACCATTACCACCATAGTGGACCTGATACATGACGATATAGTGAGCCGCATAGAAATCAGCACTGCCATCCCCCCTCTACTGAAGGTAGTGTCTGTGCTCCACTTCCTTGCCACAGGCACCTACCAGCATACAGTGGGGCACATGCATCGCATTTAACAGCCCATATTTTCCCGGATACTCAACCAAGTGCTGGATGCCCTCCTCACCCACACAAGGGACTACATATCCCTACCCCAGAAGATATATGACACCAAAGTTGCTTTCCATGCACTACTGCACCCACGTTGAATTGGTGGTCCCGCATGCCATGGAGGTGCAGTATCGCAACTGCAAGCAATACCACTCCATCAACGTCCAGATGGTGTGTAATGCCAGTAAAGCCATCACACATTGCAATGCCCGATACCCCGGATCAACTCATGACTCCTTGGTCCTGCGGAACTCAACACTACCACGCTACATGGAGCGATATGCTGGACGACGTGCCTGGCTGCTTGGTGAGTAACCTGAATGGGCCATGGCAGTGCATTGGGGCTGTGAGTAGGTTGCCTGCATACTCCACCTGGGTGGGAAGGGGGGGGGTGCATACTCCACCTGGGTGGGAAAGAGGTGGGGGGTGCATACTCCACCTGGGTGGGAATGTCCACGCCAGTGCACGGTGTTTACACCTAACACTACATGAGTAACAGGAAACCTGGCCAGATACCACAACACATGCACCACTCATCGGCGGACCTTACACACCGTAGCGGCATCCTGCACCATGCAGTGCAATGTCGCTGACTCCTGCATCTCAACACACAGGACAGTCATCCCTGGGAGTGCATAGAAGTGAGTCTAACAGGGATCCTACAGTGTGTCACTGGTCCTGCACCACCATAGGATTGCTGCAAGTCACCATGGTAGGGATCCGTGCAGAGTGACGAGTATGCTACAAAATACAGCCAACACCCCCTTTCACCAAGTCTCGCGCAAGACATCAATGAATGCAGTCCAATACTGCTGCATGCATATACGATGCACATGCAACACGACGTGAGTGCACACCATGACCCATTAGTGAGAAGCTACCCCCTCCATCATTCCATTGCACATGACACATAGCCGGTCCAGTAATGGGGTGACTGTATCCTAGGACATGTGTGTATGGCCAGTAATCGCCTGCGGCCATGTAAGACTAGTACAATTCTCCACTATGAATGCACAAACACTTACCTTCATTCCACTCTCATGCAGGTGATGCTGGCTACCCTTTGAAGCCGTGGCTCATGACCCCGGTACGCAAACCACAGAACAGGCACGAGGAGGACTACAATAGATCCCATACCCGTACACGGGTGGTGATAGAGCAGACCTTCGGCCTGTTGAAGGCACGATTTCGTTGCCTCAGCCGGTCGGGTGGGGCACTCATCTACAGCCACGAGAAGGTGTCCAAGATCACCATGGCATGTGTAATGCTGCACAACATGTGCATCCGTCGGAAGGTGCCACTGCCCCCTGACATGGAACTGCTACCACCAGATGATGATGAGGGGGAGGAGGAAGGAATGGCAGGACAGCATCACGGTGCCGATGCACAGGAGGGACGTTCAGTGCGGCAATCATTGATCGGACAATATTTCTGACTCACAAGTCAGCTGAGGGTGTGAGGATGACAGGACATTGGGCACTGGGTGTGGGGATACATGTACACCATGCACTGTGCGACATTAAAAGACACATGCACAATGATCAATGTCCACTCTGTTTTTTAGGGATGATCAACCAGTGTATTGAACAATAATGTAGAAATGTGAACAACAAAACCTCCACCCTCACCCCCCCCCAACTCCCACACACACCCTCACCCCCCTCCCACCCAACTCCCACACACACCCTCACCCCCCTACCCCCCAACTCCCACACACACCCTCACCCCCTTCACCTCCCCCCACAACAACCCCACAATAGTCCCATCAGTGCAACATAGGCCACATGTGTGTGGCAGTATGGTCAATGTGCACTTCCAGAGCCAGGGGGATCCATGTTGTGGTGGCCCAATGTACGCAGTGACCGACGGCTGGTCTGCGTGGAGGAGCTTTGGGAGGGTGGGTACTCCCACTGGGGCTGTGGTCTGGGGGGTGCTGCCTCCAGGGCATCTGCGATCCGGCCCAGCACTTCACAGAGCCGGTTTGTGCTGGCAGTGATCACCTCGCCCAGAGCCTGAAGGTCATTGTGCCACTCCAACCTAGATTCGCGGTTGTCCCGGATAAAGTCCTCAATCAGGCCCGTGAGGTGCTGGGAGCGCACTGCATCCGTGGCCGATGTGCTTAGCAGGCTTGGTGTAGAGCCTGCAGCCCTTTCGGGACTTTCTGCAGGGGAGGTGGATCCAGGACAGGCAGGTGGTACTCTTTGGCCTGTGAGCCCTGGGGTGTCACTCTCCCCGGGGTCGCTGTGTGCCACTTGGCTGTATGATGGAGTGTCTGGGCTATGTCCAATGTCATTGGGGTCCTCCACGTTGGAAACGGAAATTAATGTGGGGTTATCTGGCACATCGAGGAGGCGCATGGCATCATTCTCCCCTGCCACACTGGACTCCTCAGAGTGCACCGTGGGGCATGTCTCCGGCGGCACTGCAGGCATGGGTAGGGGTGCGGGTGGGGGTTGTGCACCCTCCATGGGGGTTGATGGAGCTGGTGGTGTTGCCTGTGTTTTCTTCCTTCTTGCAGGTATACGGTGTCCCCTGGCTGTGCCCCTGGAGGTACAGGGCTGGGTGGCTTCCTGGTCCTCACTTTCATGCCCGCTGCCTGTGGGGGGGAAGAGAGAGATGGCATGAGCAATGATTTGGAGGTCAGCATTTCTTCAAGCCTATGGTATAACAATGGGATTGCAGCGTTTTGTTGCCATTTGGGTGGTGAGTGGGACAGTGAACTGGGCTTGGATGGAAAATGCATGCAGATGTCTGGGTCACTCATGTTGGCGGAGTACTGTGCTGACTCACATTGACTGCCTCTTTGTGTGCGATGGCCAATAGGGTTGGAGCCTTGCACCTGACATCAGCCTGGGTCCCACTTGTTCACTTGTTACGGCATGATTTCATTGGGGGGGGGGGGTTCCCATACGTGATGTGACAGCTTGCCCAGCCCTTGGCGGTGCCTTACATTGGGAATGCATTTACTGTCTTGACTCATGACACTCACCTCCATCAGCGGATGACGGAGCACCGCACTCCATTTCGCCAACCCCTTCTATGGCTTCTGTGCCCATCATGACCGCACATGTTTGCTCCCAGGGCATCATCTTGATGGGAGAAGCTGGGCCTCCTCCTGTCTCCAGGGCCTGAGTTCGGTTGGCCGATAGGATGGCCCGCACCCTGAGACGGAGGTCATCCCACCGTTTCCTGCAGTCCTTTGTGGTGCGGGGGGTGTTTCCTACGGCGCTCACCCTCTGTGCAACCAAGTCCCAGATCTCCTTCTTCCTGACAACGGTGGGTCTACGCATGTCACTGCTGAATACTATCTCAGCATGTTCGTGCAGAGTGTCCACCAGGACCTGGAGCTCGTCCTGCGTAAAGCGCTCCTTCCTTATGCGGGCGGCACCTTTTTTCAGTGCTTTCGGCATGATGCTGGTCTCTAATGGCTATTTTCCAGATCCAAATATGCCTCGCGGTCCTGTATGAAGAGGATGGCAATGGATTGTGTTTTTAAAGATGGCCGCCGCGCTCCTTCCCGTTCCTGTGCGATGACGTAATTTCCGTATCCGTTAATTAGCAGTGACCGTAATTTACGGTATCCGTAAATTACGGTCACCGCTAATTACGGACTGCGAAGCTTCGATGGCGGTGTTGTAAAGAACGCCTCGCTTCATGCTGCTAAGGGGTTTAACGGGCCCTTTAGCGGTATGCCGCTAGGGGATTTACCGGCATGGCGGAAAGCTCGTGCCCGTGAAGTCGGAATAGCCTGTAAATAGCGGCGTGGTACCAGATCGGACTCGGTCTTTCCGCCATGCCAGTAAAAACCAATACTTACCGCCAACCTCGGAATGAGGCCCTATGTGTGTAATGTTTTTTCTTTTTTAACTAGATCACACAATAAATAAATAAATAAATTACCTGCATAGACTAGCAACCAGAAAAATTAACAAATACACCTGAAACACCACCCCTCACATTTTTTGTACAAGTATTTCCTTTTTAGTTTTGCTTAGTAGGTGGTGCCTACTAAGCAAAACTAAAAAAATTACATTTGAGTACAGCTAGGGAGAAATGTAATTTGTGGAGAGACACAAAGCTTGTAGGTGTTGTTTTGTTTTTTACCCACCCATTGACTGCACATGACCATACTCATCCCCATGGCCATTCCCACCCACATCCTGACCCTCCCTGCCCAAAACAAATCCTCCTGAGATCTCTTTGATCTACCTTTATCAAGCCGGCCCATCAAACCTAGTGCTCGAAATGCCTGCCAGTGTTTTTTCAAAGCAGTCTTCCAAGAGCGAATTACTTTTTGTTGTTGTTGCAAACAAACTATTGGTGTTAACAAATTGTCAAACAGGTCTGCTTTCAGCCACTCGATTTAAAAGAACTATGGTTGTCCTCAGAAGTCCTGCTAAAAACAAGTTTTGGCTTGTGTATAAGTAGCCATTTGCCAGGCACTGGAGCTTTTCAAAATGCTTAAGGAACTAGAATCTCCAGCCACCCCACCAGATACATGTCCCAAAGACAGTATCTGGTGTGCCAACATTCAAAAAGCCCTCCTGGGCAAGATTGCTACCCTCCAAACTAAAATTAATGAGAAAAAAACAGCCTGCAGACTAATCGCTGATACAACATTACCAAGGAGAACCCCAAAACTAACAATGAATCTTTGCAACCTTTTTGCTTTTCACCTCTCTCCATCTTGGAAGTGGAACACATCATCAACACCCTCAAACCCTCCAACTGTCAGGGGAACCTCTGCCCTGCCACTATCATTAAGGAGGCCTCACATAACCTAACCCCCTTCATCACTACCCTTATAAACACGTCATTCAGTTCTGGGATCGTCCATAACAACCTCAAGGTTGCTTGGGTCATTCCACTCCTAAAAAAAACCACCTTGTATGCCAACATACCCACTAACTACTGGCCGATCACCAAGGTCCCTTTTCTTCTCAAAATCCTTGACCGTGCAGCATACCTCCAGATACAAGAGTACTTGGAAACTAATAATCTCTTAGGACAAAGGCAATCTGGCTTCCGACCACGCTATGGCACTGAAACTGCCCTTCTGGACCTCAAAACCCAGATTGAGGACTTAAAGGACAAGGGCAAACATGCCCTATTACTCCTTCTAGATCTCTCTGTAGCTTTTGATTTAGTAAACCACCAAATCCTATGCCGTCACCTAAAAACTGCTGCCCACTTCTCGGACTCAGCCACTGCCTGGATCACCTCATTCCTTGACAATTGATCTATGAGGGTCTTCTCTCCCACTGCAACCGCTGCACCCTCTCCTGTCACATGTGGAGTCCCCAAAGGATCATGTGTTTCCCCTACACTATACAATGTTTTTACAAAACCTCTCTTTGACATCTTGGATCTATTGGGCGTCACGTATACTGATTACGCTGACGATACCCAAATACTTATCCCCATCACAGGAGACCACAAGATTGACTCCTTAGCCATCAATGCCATTTACCAAGTCATCCAGGCTTGGATGGCTCAGCATGAACTGTGCTTAAACGACGAAAAGACCAAGCTTCTCATCCTTGGCTCACACCAAAGACTAAGTAAACTTGACCCAGCGTTTAAATCCTTCATTATTGATGGCAACACCATCAGTGTTGCTAAAGACACCAAAACACGTGGCATCTGTATTGACTCCACACTCTCTCTATCCAGACAAACCAATGCAGTATCCTCTGCAGCAGCTTACACATGTAAGCTCATCACAGCATGCCGCCCCTTCCTCTCACCAGCCAACTGCACTACACTTGCCAGGACTCTGGTCCTCTCCAAAATTGATCACTGTAACGCACTTTATCTGGGTACCAATCAATGCAATCTAAAAAAATTACAAATCATCCAAAATAATGCAATCAGAGCTGCCCTCAACCTCCCCAGGGACATGCACATCTCAGACTCCAGACGGAACCTCCATTGGCTTTCAGTTTCCCAAAGAGTTTCTCTTAAAGCATTGGCGCTTACACACAAAAGCCTTGCCAACCAAGCGCCCAGCTACCTAGCCTGCAGATTTTCTCGACACACCACTTCCAGACCACTCAGAAGTGCCCAAACTAACTGCCTTGATATCCCACGTTTCAATCTACAAAGATCCGGTGGACGTAGCTTCCCAGTCTTAGCAGCCAAGCTATGGAACTCGCTACCTAACCCCCTTAGAGCTGAACCCTCATTCACACTCTTCAAACTCAAAGCCAAAGCCTGGCTGTCCACCCACGACCTACCTCTGACTCCACCTTAGAGTCAGTAGCTATTGCATCTACTGCCCACTGCCTTAAACTTGCCTATCCCACACCTCTATATTCACTGCATCACTTGTATATATCTGTATATTTATGTCCTATGTTTATGTATTTGTCTGTATATATAATGCCTCTACCTGCTAATATTATGCCTGTAACCAAGTGATGCGCCCGGTTGCCCTTGGGCCTGGTGCGCTATATAAATAAATAAAATACAAATACAAAATACTGCTATATATGCCCAATACCGACACCATTTTGCACCTGCTGCCATCGATGGCCAGTTAATACCACCACAGCAGTGCCTAGCAAATGCTTTCCCCATACCTGCACAAAAGCCAAAACTGTTGGCATAGACAATGCTTGTTTCAAATACTGTCTGTTGGGAGTCTGTGGTGACCCCCATTTGCGATGCCCGTAAGCCCCCAAGCACCAACAGACTGACACGGACACGTCTGCTCTGCTCGGGCTTCCCGGTTGCACTCCCGCGGCCAGGAATGGCCCCTTAATTTATAATGCACGCGGCGGCGTGCAACGTCACGCCACCGTGTGCGCGTCCCTTAAAGGGGCAGCGCCACACTCCTCCTTTTCCATGAGAACAGACAACAATACTTTACTAGTCTACACGTGGTGGTATTAACTGGCCATCACATTTCAACATAATGGTCAAATCCCCAAACACCCCTTTATTCACAACCACCCTGGATACCCATAACTAACATTATAGGCCTACGGGCCACTCATGAAACATGTCCCAACACATAATCTCTGAGGTAAGCGGGTTTCCCTCGCCCAGGCCTCTGGGAGTACCTCCCGCTTACCTCCGGCACGTGTGGTCCGTCCGGTGGCCCTCCCCATGCGGGGGATGCGGGCATGGAGGGTTTGCCTCCCCCATCATCAGGCACTTCCATCCGGTCCGGTTCAAGGGGAGGCTCAGTTCTGGGGTCCCCTAGCTTCTTAAACAAGCACACATTCCGGGTGACGGCCGACCGCCCGTCCAAGGCCACCACATCAAGTGGCTCAGGTTCGTAGGGGAGAGAGAGCTTTCCATAGGGATGTCTGTACCTGATAAGCACCTCATCTCCCAGCTCCAGTCGCTGCAGGCGGAGTCCTCTCCTGGCGTTCTCCTGTTCGGTCCGCAGTCGGCGATTCATATCCACCTGCTGGTCATCAATGACCCCGGGCTTCTTCTCCCCCACCTCCGGCAGCAGCCCTCGGGGGCACCGTTTGAACAGGGCTTCAGCCAGCGCCACTCATGTGGATGCATGGGGGATAGTGCGATACACACGCAGGAAATGGTAGAGGGCCCGCTGCAGGCACTGTCCCTGGCCCTGGGTTATCCTGAAGGTCTTGTTTAGTGTCCTCATCAGTCTCTCTGCCTCGCCATTCGCCCGCGGCCAGAGTGGTGTGATCTTCCTGTGTTGTACCCCATACCCGTCCATCTACTCCGAGAATTGCTCGCTTTGGAATGGCGCCCTGTTGTCGGAGCACAGGGCGTGGGGCAATCCGTGGGCAGAGAACACTTTCTCGATGGCCACCACCACATGCTCAAAGGGCACCGAGTCCAAGAACTCTACCGCTGGATATGGAGAGTACTCATCCACGATGACCAGGAAGTGGGTGCCCAGCGTGGTGGACCGAAAGTCCGCATGTACCACTTCCAAGGGCCGCGTGCCCCGGGGAATTGCCTCAATCGCCGGCTCTCTTTGCAGAGGGAACGCTGCCTGACACCAGACACAGGCAGCAACAAAGTCGACCTTCCGCTCCAGGAACCCCACCTTGAGGCGCAGCCGGGCCTTGGTCTTCGCGGCGCCTTGGTGGCCATGGTGGGCCAGAGTGATCACTTCCTTGATCTTAGATTGGGGCACGACTATCCGGTCGCCTCTGAGCAGAAGACCGGAAGCCGAGAATGACCACTCCTCCCGCACCTTCCACAGCTGCTCCAGGTCCTATCTTGGCATCTTGTGTGCGCCCGGCCAGGGACTCCAGCACCGTCTTCCATGAGCCCTGTTGCATGGCGTGTTTCAAGATTTGGAAGCACTCATCACCCGCTGCCGCTACCTCCAGATCTTCGAGTGGCATGGCATTAGGGGTAGCCGCCTCCACCACCATGCGAACGTGATCGTCTGCCTCCTCGGCACATGTGTCCTGTTCCTCCCCCCCGGTCACGCCTGGATGCCTGGACAGATAGTCCGCTGCATTGTTCACCCCTGGCCGATATACGACAGTCACCCCGTATTCCAGTTGGGCAAGCATACAATACTCTATCCTCGACTGTGGTTTGGATGAGGACCCCGCCAGAATGGGAAGCAGGGGCTTGTGTTCCGTTACGACAGTCACTGGGCGGCCCAGGACAGAGTCTGAAGTGCCGGCAACCCCAATGCACTGCCAAAGCCTCACGTTCGATTTCTGAGTACCGTTCGGTATCGGACAGCACTTTGCTGGTGTAAGCCACCGGGTGGATGCCGCCATCCCGATGGACTTGTGTCAACACGGCCCCCATGCCAAACTGGCTGGCATCCACGATGATTTCTGAGGGCTGGGTGGGGTCGAAGAACGCCATGGTATCTTCAGCCGTGGGTGCGCTTTTGATATCGTCAAAGGCCGCCTACTCGAGGGGGCCCCACTGACAGGTGGTTTCCTTCTTTGTAAGGTGTTAGGCAGAATCCTGTGCAGTTCCCTTACGGAGCACTACAGAAGATTAGGACTACAGGTGAGAGCAATAAATCCCCTTTGTTATCAGTCTGTACCACAAAGATTTAGTTGGTAGCTGTGGCTGAGCAGTCAGACTTATCTCAAGAGGGAGATGAGCAGTATTCAGCGTTTACACAATAGGCCTACAGTACTATGGCACAAGGAAACACTGACCAAAGCGTTGTATTAAAAGTAGATATATATTTATTTTATACGGGCGTGGCTACATGGCCATGTAAGAAGCAGCGTTTCCCGTGGGCTCCCGCTGATCCGAGCATAATCCTGGCAAAATACAGTACTTGAAACAAACAGGGAAGCTTCAATCCGCACCCACGGTCACATGAACAGATGTGGAACACAGCGGCAAAGCACCTGTGAAAATCTAACACGCGGCGAGCAACTTCTGGGGATTCGAAATTCGGAAAGCCTCAAGAAACCAAGATGGCACTGTGAGAACAAAGGAGGACAGCAAGAGAAGCGCAGCTGACCAAGGAAACAGCGAGCGCTTTGCTGCGGACCACCCACGGAACACCGCCGTAGACACCACCAGTGTGATGACTTATTGCCCCGGAGTGTGTACGGATCATGAGAGGAGCAGTGACTACGAAGTGCGATTTGGAGTGCAGCCGCATTGTGTGCCTGCAGCCCTGTCTCTATAGAGTCACCGAGCCGCAATTCACACTGAGGCTGGGGGCCGCGGTGAACGTGACAGAAACTTTCATGATGTAAACTCATGTAAGCTCACACATGCCAACGCAATGTCTGCAGAGAGGAGCTGTGGCATACGGAGCGCCTGAGTGTGGAGGGTGCTGCAGTAGCAATACGTCGGGTTCCCCCGGGCATCGGGTACGGGATACATTGTGGCCGGCACGGGCTGCGGGCATTCTGATCAAGCACCAAAGGAGCGGCGCACAAAGCCGGCAACAGTCAGACGGAGGTGCTGAGAAGTAAGCAGGTACACCACAGGGATACGGATGCGGGGGCCCCAGAGAGCCATTTGCGAGCATAGTGACCAGCAGGTGAACCCTCGCCCTGCCACTCGGTGTACACTCCGACGGACATCAAACCCAGCAGGTCACTACAGCGGCGGGACTGATGTTCTCTCCTGACCCGCTTTGTACAATAGGATGACCCAGGAGTCATCCTTCGCCTGTCCAATAAAGTGTGTGCTCCCACACCCCATGGTGGGGGGGGGGAGCGCACGGGCAGCTGGCGCTCCCGGTGGGCCCTAGACAACGCATGCTGGCGAGTGCGGAGGGCGGCAATATCATCGTGTGGGAGGTCGCAACCCACTCTGGCAGCTAAAAACACAGAGGCCTGCAGTTGCCTGAAGCAGAAACTAAGAGACATATACAACCTATACATATACAAGAGGCTACTGCAATTGGAGGTGCACAGGGTCACCCCGTGAGAGTGCAGATCGGCAAGTGAGGCCATCGAAGCCCACAGAGCGGGCGGATAACCCAGGGAGCTAAATCTCCCGAAGCAGGGCCTTGAGCCCTGTGAGTAAGAAAAGAACCTGTGTGGTTGCCCAATAACAGACCAGGGAGGTTTGCCCTTGGATGTATGTGGGGCTCAGGGGCACGCACTGGGAGCAGCCGGCACCAAGGCAGGGTCCAGCAGAGGTGTTGGGAATGCTAATGGCCCAGACAGGGCGGCCAGAAGCAGAGAGGGCCGGTGGAGCGACACTGCGAGAGCACAGATACGTGGGAGGACGCAGCCCATTCCAGGTGCGGGGAGAGCACTAAAGACACACCCGTACACCGTTGAAACGGCCGCCGATTCACAGAGAGTGGCCTGGCGGCACTTGGACTTTCGCACGAGGGGAGGCGCCGCTGGCACACACTTGAACAGTATAGCAGGATGTCTAAAGAATTGTCAGACCCAAGACCAAACAGCCCACGTTGGAGGCTTATGCCAAGTCACCCCCGGACGCGGAAGGAGGCAATGGCAAAGACACTACTGCTGTAGTAGCGGAGACCCCGGGCACGATCCAGGAAGTGCTGGCAGCGATTGCAGACTTGAAAGTCGCCTGGGAGACTAAACTGGGCTTGGCAATGGATGAACTGAAAGTGGGTCTGGACCTCAAGATTGGAGCGGTCCAGGAGGAAGTCAATCTGTTGAGACAAGATGTGCGTACACTGGCGGAGCGCACCGGAAACTTGGAAAAGGAGAAGGCCCCGAATACGGCGGCATGCGCCGCCCACGGATCGGAGCTCCATGCCCTTGTGCAGCGTGTGGGCAACTTGGAAAACAGGGCGGAGGAGGCGGAAGGGCGCGCTAGACGCAATAATATTCGCATTGTTGGTCTGCCAGAAGGAATAGAGGGGCCTAACCCAACAGAATATGTGGAATCCATGCTCTTGCAGGAAATAACTGGCGGAGCACTGACCCAGGGGTTTGCAGTCGAGAGGGCGCACAGGGCCTTGACAAGGAGACCGCCCCCGGGGGCCCCCCCGCGGCCGCTGGTCGCTAAGATCTTGAACTATCGGGATCAGGAGAGGATACTCGAATTCTTCCGGAAGGGAGGGACGATAGAAAGGGGGCCGGCGAAAATTACCGCGTATCCGGACTATACTTTGCACGTACAGCGTAGCTGGATGAACTTCGGGGCGGTGAAAAGGAGGTTGAGAGAAGCCGGCTACCGATAAATGTTGCTCTACCCGGCCAAACTGAAAGTGTTCTATAAGAATAAAACTCTGTTCTTCGAGACGCCGGAGGACGCTATGGACTGGCTAGGCATGCAGGGTCGCCCTCAGGAATCGGAAATCCAGAGGGGAGCAGCAGCAGATAAGTAGCGCGCAGCGGGGTCCTCCCGGGCGTCATAACACAAGACATTGGGAATAGAATTTGGCATTATATACAGCTGTTGGGGACTGTGTCGCAGTAATATATGATGGCAAGATCTGTTAGATGGTATAATCCTGATCGGACGAAGACATTGGGACTTGAATATAGTGTTCAATAAGAATGCGGGAGTGGGTTGCGGCAAATATGTGCTGGCAAGATCCGTTGGATGCAACTATCCTAATTAGTTGAATGGGAGCTCCGGGAGACAATCCCTAAAACTCCTTAGTGGTATATTTAGTTAGGTCACTGTTAGATCGGTGACGCCCCGCGGGGTCCTAGTCTTCGGTTACGAGATAGGATCAGACGCAGGTGGGCCTGAGATCCAGGGATGGAGCTGGGCACTTGTTGGGGCTGGGAAGGGTGGGGGGAGGGGAAGGGTTGTGTGCAGTGGGGTAGAGTTTGGGAAAGGGAAAGGGGGGAGTTTTGGGGAGGGGGGGTTGTTGAGGGTGGGAGGGCCAAGAGTCGGACAAAGAGTCATCAGGGAAGATAGGAGGGGCGGGGAAGGCGGAGGGGGAGTACATCGAGTAGATGGCGTCGGGTAATCTTAGAGGGGTGACCTGGAATGTGCGGGGCCTCAATAGCTACCTGAAATGCAACAAAGTGATGATGTATTTAAAGAGGATGCGCATCAACATAGCCTTGCTACCGGAGACCCACCTCACCAAGGAGAAGCTGGAGGTGGTTATAAGGAAATGGAAAGGGAATGTCATAGGTGCCACATACTCGGCATTTGCAAGGGGGGTGATCACCTCGGTGGCACCGCATGTGCCGTTTCGGTTGCTTAGCTCGACAATAGACCCAGCGGGCAGGATGGTGGTGGTGGCGGGGCTCCTGGAAAACAGGGAGGTGAACAATGTAAATTTGTATTCCCCTAACCATGATACAGCAGCGTATTTTAGGTCCCTACACAGTACAATTAGCCCCCTGGCGGGTGATGCGATGGTGTGGGGGGGATTTCAATTGCATCCTGAACCCCAGGATTGATAGGTCAGATAACAAATCTGGGAAGCCAGCGCCAGCAGCTAAAGCTTTGCAGACCCTACTGATAGACCTCGGTCTGGAGGATGTGTGGAGAAGGTTACACCCAACGTATAGGCAGTATTCGCACTACGCAGCGCCACATGACCTGCACACAAGGTTGGATTATGTGTTTGCTGCGGCGGAGATAGCAGGTGAAATTGTGGGGGCCGAATACAAGGCCAGGGTATTATCCGACCACTCGCCTTTAGTGGTAGAGTGGCAGCATCAACCCCCCAGGGCACGTATCCCGACATGGATGCTCAGAACTGAGGCTCTACAGGATGCAGAATTTCGAGAGGACCTGAGGGAGGCTATCGAGGAATATTTTGAAATTAACACGGGCAGTGTACGTTCGGTGGGAACAGTATGGGAGGCATTCAAGGTGGTGGTGCGTGGGGTAGCCATATCAAAATCAAAAGGGCTGCAAGGGGGTATTGAACGGGAACTGCTGGAAACAGAAAGGGAGCTGGAGGGCCTTACTCGTAGTGTGGGGACCGACCGCAAGAACAGCGCTAAAATAAAAGACTTACAATTAGCTTGCATGGAACTCGGGGATAGATTATGCAAACTAAACTACAGGAAATATACAGAGAGATTGCATGCAGGGGGGGATAAGCCAGGTAGGCTACTGGCCTGGCTATATAAAAAGGAAACTCCCCGTTCAGTGTTCAGAGAGGTTAGGGATGCGGTAGGTCGAACTTATAACACCCAGGAGGGGGTAAATGGGGAGTTCCTCAAGTACTACAGACGTTTATATGAGGATACAGGAGAGGACATGAGCCAGGAAATACTGGAAACAATAGAAGAGGTGGGGCTGCCCACCTTAGATGACCTAGAACGCGCAGATCTGGACGCCCCCATTACCGTAGACGAACTGGAGGCAGTGATCCAACACCTCCCCACATGTAAAGCGCCCGGGTCGGATGGGCTACCCAGTGAATTTTACAAAGCATACAAGCCGCTATGTGTGTTCTAGGCTAGCCACTGCTGGCTATGTTTAATGAAGCATATGAGCAGGGGGAACTGCCGGAGTCACTCCGCGAGGCGGTGATCGTCCCGCCCCTGAAACCAGCTAAACCGGACACGGAATGCTTAACCAGGATAGCAAAATACTCACAGCAGTGCTAGCCAACAGACTAAAGAGGGTTATCGGCAAGCTGATACACCCAGACCAAACGGGCTACCTCCCAGGTAGAAACATCACAGATAACCACAGGAGGCTGCACCATATTATTGATCATGCTAAGGAAGACTCGGGTGAGATGGCCATCGTGTCACTAGATGCGGTGAAAGCCTTTGACTCAGTGAGGTGGCCGTGGTTAAAGGCGACCTTGAAAGGGTACGGGATGGGACCTGTATATACCAGATGGGTCCAGTTGCTATACAGTTCCCCGACTGCGAGAGTTAAAACGGGCCCCACAATTTCAGACAAATGCAACTCAGCAGGGGGACCAGACAGGGTTGCCCCTGGTCACCCATGTTATACATCTTGGCATTAGAACCGCTAGCAATATGCCTGCGCCAACAATACGAGGAGGTTGGGATCCGCACAGCGGGGGGCACACACCTGATATCGTTGTATGCAGACGATATGCTTCTCTACCTGCGTTACCCGGAAGAAAACCTGGAGTACGTGCTGGAGGTGATGGATCGTTATGCCACCCTCTCGGGCATATCGGTGAAGCCCGGGAAGTCCAGCTTGTTCCCCTTGGGAAGGTATAGGAGCATCCCATCGGCGGGGCTACCTGTCCTGCGGATACCCTGGCAGACCGTGACATTTAAGTACCTGGGTGTGAATATTTATCATAAGATAGAGATGGAGCACAGACATAATACAATGAAAGCGATTGAGGGTATTAAGAATAGCATGGTGTGCTGGTCTAGGTTACCCCTGGCCATGATGGGGAGAGCAGCACTGCTTAAAATGGTTGTCCTGCCTAGACTCTTGCACTTTTTTGTGAATGTCCCATACTTGATCCCCAGACACTTCTTCGTGAGACTCCATGGTATGTGCAGGGGCTTTATATGGGGCAACTCTAGGAATAGGGTGGCCCTGTGGAAGCTGCAGAACACTTGAGATAAGGGGGGCATAAACCTGCCAAACTTTGAATTGTATTATCTGGCGGGACAGCTTTTGTATGTGGCCAGGTGGCTGTCTGCTGAGGACTCGGCAGAAGCCAGGCTTTTGCGGGGGGACTCAGTCCCATATTTTCTTAGAGAGACAGTGTGGATGCATAAAACTAAGATGCTGGGGAGGGGGAGACTATTGGAGTTGGGCTGGGAAGTTTGGCGCAGAGCATGGAAAACGGTGGGCGACCCAGACCCTCTCTCTCTGCAGGTCCCGCTGGTGGCCCTGTGTGGTGATGACCCCCAATTGTTTGAAGCAGTCCGCAGATACTGGGAACCGGTGGGTCTAGCCACCCTCGGAGACATTGCAGGAAGGGGAGGTACTGGAATTTCAGAGGCTGCATGAGGAGACAGGGGTGCATAGCGGCCAATATATAACATACATCAGGCTCTTGAAACGGGTAAGGGGGAGGTGGTCTGAGACGGCGCTGCCGGAAGAACCTGATGCCACCTTGGAAACGATGTATGATATCTCAGAGGGAGGACACAAAATATCTAGGATATATGAGCTCTTGAGAGCAAAGGCTGAGAGGGAGCTATTCCAGCTAAGGCATGATTGGGAGGGGGAGATCGGAGAGCCCATGACTGATGGACAATGGGACAGAGTACAGAGGTACCACAAAAAGGTGTCTCGGAATGCGAGACTCCAGCAGATTCAGCTATATGTCACCCACAGAGCCTATTTGACCCCTGGAAGGATAACCAGTTTTGGAGGCTCAGCCATACAGAAATGCCCCAGGTGTGGAGAGGAGGAGGCAGGGTTGCTGCACATGTTCTGGGCCTGCCCAGAGGTGCATAGATTCTGGGAAGAAATAAACACGAAAATGGCCAGTGGGGGTGTGGTGCTGGACGTGGGGTCTGCTGGGGCATGCATGCTCGGGAATTTCCCCAGGCCACGTAACTTAAAGCATATCAACAAAATGAAGGACCTGGCATATGTCCTGGCCAAGCGCAGGATTGTAATGTGTTGGAAGGCAGCCCGTAGGCCTAGAGTGGAGACATGGTGGGCGGACCTTCTGAGATGGGCAGAAGCTGAATCTGTGGTTTGGTTTGAGGCTGCCACCAGGGGAGGAGAAGAGGATGCGGGCCCCCTGATGGCTTGGAGGCAATTGGTGACCTCATTGGCTACACCCCACCAGGTCAGTCATGAAACAGAAGTCTCGGATGAGTCAATAGGCACTGAGCTCCCCAAAAACGCTTCTGAAGATGACACTGATGTTACGGCTCGAGTTTGTGGGGAGGGAGGGTGGTGGACGGGAAATGTATAATGTGTTGGTTTGTTATTGATTATGAACGTCCTCAATGTTGTAATATATATATATATATATTTATTTTATACACTTCTAGTAAAACACATTTATCACAGTCATCAAGCAAGATAAAATAAGTCAACGAAAAATATACACATTCCCTAGTTAAATTGTAGACCAAGTGAACCAGAGTGAAAACTGAGCAAAACGACACAGTAAAAACCACACACAAGGGATACTCTAGCAATTTCTCACAAGGGAGGGAAAGCACAAGTTATATAGAAATATCTTCCTACACACCCTAGCAACACTTCCCATAAGTTTGTGAACCAGTTTAAGCAAGCAAGACAGTGCATCAGTATAGAATATACTTAAATGAAAACTGAGCAAAATGGCACTTCACAAGTTTTAGAAAGGGGTAGAAAAAGAGGGTTATAAGAAGTATGTACACCAACACAGTTCTAGTTGAGAAGCAATCTAAAGAAGGCAGTTCTAACAAATGTAGCCAGAGTCACACGGCTTGTGCCAGAGTCAGTGGTACAGGGCAAGGGGCCAGGAGCAAAATGTTCTTGTAGCTCCAGTCAAGTCTTTGGTTAATGATTTTGAAAAGGTGGATGCAGAAGGTGAAAGACAATGTTAAGACAGAGGGGCGGCCAACCCAACAGGTAGGTAAAGGATTTAAATCACCCTTAGTTCTACCGCGAAGAAAGGGCGGCCTGGCGGAACAATGTACCTTTAAAATGAAGAAGTGGCTCCTGCGGTGGCGGTTGTTCTGGTAGTTCCTGCAGTTCGGGGGCTCCAGCAGAGGAAGAGAGGCTCTCGTCGTGGAGGAAGGTTCGAGTTATTGCACTACCGAAGGATTAAACCGGCCGCAGAGCTGCCCGATGAATAAAAGGTACGCTCCTTTAAATCATGGTCCGGGTGGACTGGTGCCTGGCTATCCGGCCTCCGAGTACAGGGTACTGGCGATTCGACCAAGGCAGGTCCAGGAAGGCGATTGGCAAACTGCTTGGCCCCACACGACGAGAGAAGATCTTCATCTGCAAGAGCCTTCTTCCGTAGAGCTGGTGGGGCCAACCAGGGATGACCTGCGCTTACGCGTGCGCAACATCCTCTCGGTCAACCGGAACCAAGGGATGGCTACAGGTGGTGGTGCGGACTCCCCCATCAAGTTTCAACCCTAGGAGGAGATCTGCGCAAGCACCATTGGGATGGAGGCCATAGAAGGAGTGGGAGACATGTAGCGAGAAGCACCGTCATCGGCTGATGCAGATAGGTGTCACAAAAAAACCCTGTAAAGTACAACACGATGATGTCCCCCTGAACTGACAGTGCAATGATGGAAAGCAGGGTCTACCAGACGCATATTTGCTAGACTGCCTATAGGCAGTGCACAGCACTATCTCGTCCACATGCATGATGCACCCCATATATGTTTCTTCCCAGACGCATCCCTTCATTACCCACCAAGAAGCCAAGCAACCCGTATGTCACTACCCCAATGGCAATCACCTGCCATTCCATAGAAAAGCAGCTACCCCAATGCATGCCTGATGCATGTAGACCCATCACTAATGCCCTCCCTCTCTTGCTCCCCCACAGGCACCCAATCAGACAGCGATGACCAGGACCCCAGGGCGGATGCTGCAACACCGCACAAGAAGGCCAGGGGCATGGAGGGATCAAACCGCCCCTCAACATCAAGGGGAAGAGGGCAACCTGCAGTATCGCGCAAGGGCAAGAAAACCCCAGTACCCACAAGACCAATGTGCATTACGGCCAATGCCCCAGCACCCACACCAGCCACCAATACACAGGAGCCAGTGGCTGAAGGCACTGTTTCGGCTGCCAGCAGTATTGTCGGGGAGACAGCTGCCACAGCAGCCCTGTCCGACGATGAGGCAGATGGCCTCACACAAGCCACAACTGCCGCTACAGGACCACCACAGTCACCACAACTCTCACCATCCAGCATTGACAACATCAACAGCCATGAACTGCCTCATGGGGATTCATGGCCCGCCAGTTCCAGCCCCACGCCAATCCTGCATGAGGAACCAACGATGGCAGTGGCACCTCATAGATCCACCAGTGCCCCGAACAGCCAAGAGGGGATCAGGGCTATACAACAGCGGCAGGAGGAGCTGGCAGGACTGTTAACCCAGCATATCGCAGAATGTGGCCATGCAAGGGATGAGATGAGGGAATGTGCTTCATTCATCAAATCTGCTATAGAGACCAGCTCCAAAGACATTTGTAGCGAATTGGCAGGAGTGAGGCAGGTCCTCTCCGATATGGTGGCAGAAATGCAGGCCATGTGTCCGGCATAGGTGGCAGAACAACCTGCCACATTGTCAAATGCCAGTCCCACGAGGTCCAGCCCCCTGCGTAGGTCTGGGCGGAACCTGCGCAAGTCGGACAAGGGTTCACCTGATGCCGGAAGAGGAGAAGGGGTGTAGATTCTGCCAGGCATCCTGAACTCATGTTGATTTATGGTGCATGCGAGTGCACACCATGTGTGGGGAAGTTGAGGGGGGAGGAGGAGGGGGAGAGGGTGTGTGGGGGAGTTGAGGGGGGAGGGGGAGGGGGAAGAGGGTGTGTGGGGGAGTTGAGGGGGGAAGAGGAGGAGAGAGAGGGTGTGTGGGGGAGTTGACGGGGAGGGGGGAGAGGGTGTGTGGGGGAGTTGAGGGGGAGGGAGGAGAGGGTGTGTGGGGTTTAGGGCTTGTGCACTTTGTTATATTTCTTTAATACACCTGTTGTGACATCAGAATTCACATGTGCGGTCATTGCTTATTGTGTACGTGTGCTTTATTGGTGAACAGTCTACAGTGTCCATGTCCCTGACACACCCAGTGCCCTGAGTGCCACCTCCATGTCACACTCCCCATCCATGTGTGCTAGAAACATTGGTTAATCGGAGTCTGACGCATGGCACGTCCCTCCTGTGCATCGCTGCCACCCTGAAGTGCAGCCCCATCTCCACCCTCCTCATCGTCAGGTGGTTGCAGTTCAGCGTCAGGGGGCAGAGGCACATTCCGTCTGATGCACATTTTGTGTAGCATGACACATGCCATGACGATCTTGGCCACCTTCTCATGGACGTACAGGAGTGCCCAACCAGACCTGCTGAGGCAGCGAAACCGTGCCTTCAAGAGGCCAAATGTCTGCTCAATCACCACACGGGTACGTGTATGCGCACAATTGTAGTCCTCCTCGTGCCTGTCCTGCGGGTTCCGGACTGGGGCAAGGAGCCACCTCTTCAAGGGATAGCCTGCATCACCTGCATGTGGGCTAAATGTTTATGTGTAAGTCATCACATCATATGGGACCTGTATCAATGACACCATAGCATGCATTTATTTCCTGTTTGCACCCACATATCCATGCATGAATAGAGACACACAATGTGACTGCTATGTGTGTAGTCATCTTATGGACAGGTGTACATGCCATCGTCTAGTGGGCCCAGGGGGGTCCTATTCCTTGTGAGTGCTCATGCACTGTGTTAGTCCACGCTGGTTGTTCCCATGATCTGGCTGATGTGCAGTCATTTGTATGCTTTCATCCTGTCACCGTTGATGGCAGCCTCATGATGATCTCACTATGCACGAAAAATGGTGACATGCAGTTTTGGTGGACCTCTGTGTTAGTGTAGTGGTGTTTTAATGTATTTTGCCCTCATGTGACTCCTTTGTACGCAGTAATGGAGGACTGTCCTTTCTGTTGATGGTATTTGGTGCTGTGCATTTGCCATACTAATTGCTTGTAGCTGCATTGTGTTGCGGGGGATACGGTCTGATTATGTACAGTGCACATGTTGATGGCTATGGAATGGTTGTAGCACTGCATCATTTTCATGGTAGGGCAGCTTACGTCTTGCTTTTTGGGGTCAGGTGTCAGGTCTGGTCTGGCCTGCTTTGGGGTATGAGCATGGTCCATTCTCTCAGGCACTCTCAGCCAGGTGAAGTATGCATCTCTCCCCCCACCCATCTCAGCCAGGTGAAGTATGCATCTCTTCCCCCCATCTCAGCCAGGTGAAGTATGCATCTCCCCCTATCTCAGCCAGGTGAAGTATGCATCTCTCCCCCCCCATCTCAGGCAGGTGAAGTATGCATCTCTCCCCCCATCTCAGCCAGGTGAAGTATGCATCTCTCCCCCCCTCATCTCAGCCAGGTGTAGTATGCATCCCCCCCCATCTCAGGCAGGTGACGTATGCATCTCTCCCGCCCATCTCAGCCAGGTGAAGTATGCATCTCCCCCCCATCTCAGCCTGGTTATGTTATGTTATGTTATGTTATTAAATTTCTATAGCGCTACAAGCCCTAAGGCATCCAAGCGCTCCATCACAAGCAGAGAGGTCAGTGAGGACAACCAAAGATGTAGGTTAGATGAAAAGTTCTGTCTTCAAGAGTTTCCGGAAAGCCAGGTGATTGCTCTCTGTACGGAGCCCTAACGGTAGATTATTCCAGGCCTTAGCCACGAGCACCGGGAAAGAACGTCCATTTCCACGGGCTTTCTTAGTCCTTGGCACCTGCAGACTTAGAATCGTTGTAGAACGCAGATTTCTTGCCGGTTGATATATCATGATTTTGTCCTTCAAATAATTAGGGACTGTTCCATAGATGCATTTATGACCTAACGTCAATAATTTAAAGGAAATCCTGGCTGATACTGGGAGCCAATGTAGCTCCCTTCTCGCGTTAGAGGTGGGTTCATGCCTCTTCATACCGTATATTATACGTACAGAGGCATTTTGGATTTTCTGTAATTGCTGTACGTCTTCTCTACTAGCCCCCCCCAACAGAGCATTGCAATAGTCAAGTCGTGGCAAGATAACGGCTCTGACCAGTTTGGCTCGGTTGTTTTCAGAGATAAGAGGGGCGACCTGCCTCAATACTCGTAGATGATATTGGGTATTTTTTACTATAGTTATCCACGTGTACGCCTGCATCCAAGGAAGCCTCCATATAAACACCTAATGTTTTTACCTTGCCAACAACTTCAATAAAGCTATCATCAACCTGAAAGCCAGTGAAAGCCTTAGCTAGTCCCTCTCTCGGTTTATTGGACCCGTAGATCATTAGTTCCGTCTTTCCTGCATTTAGGCATAGCCAGTTTGTGGTCATCCAGTCTTTTATTACACTGTATAACTTATTTAATTTGAGTTGGTCTGCTTGATGGTCACCTGAAAGTTCCATTGACAGCTGGAAGTCATCTGCATAGTTGGTGAAAAAATAGCCCAACTTCTCCAATTCTCTGCATAGAGGGGCAATATAAATGTTAAAGAGCAAGGGCGACAGACAAGCTCCTTGTGGGACGCCACAAAGGATAGTCTCTATTTCCGAGAAGGCCTCGCCCCAATGCACCCTGGAACTTCTACTCTCTAAAAAAGATCTCACCCAGTTAACAGTTTCAATGGCCAAGCCGCCGGTATCCCGCAGTCTATGTAGTAGGATCTTATGATCTAAAAGATCAAAAGCAGCACTGAGATCAAGTAATATTAACAGGCCTAATCTGCCTTTCTCAATTAGTGATAGCATCTGCGTCTGGAGATCGACCAAGGCGCTCTCTGTGCCATGGAAGCGGCGGAAACCCGATTGCCTCTCGTGCAACCTTCCCGTGTTTTCAATATATGATTGAAGTTGAGAGGTAGCAACCTTATCTACCAGTTTCAGAAAGAAAAGAGTGTTGGTAATTGGACGATAGTTAGCAGCATCTTTAGGATCCAAGCCAGCTTTTTTTAGAAGGGGGGTAACAGCCACTGATTTAATGGCTTGTGGAACTGTGCAATGCCTGAAAGAGGCGTTTACAAATCTGCACAAAAATGGTGCAAAGATGTTTTGATGATCTAATATGATTTTCGATGGAATCAAGTCTCCTGGACAACTGGTAGGATTCATAGCTCTCATGATGTTTTCAATCTCTGCCAATGTGATTTCAGGGAATTTAAAACCAGTATCCATTGATTTTTGCTCCTCTTCTTGTGGTTCAGTGTGATTGATCATATGGTAAGAATTGACCTCTTGAGTTAAAGTAGGGTTTATCTCAAGGGTTTGTTGAGGTAATTGCCTCCGAATTTTATCTTGGGCGCATGTAAGTTTATCAGAGAAGGCTTTCTGTGTTCTAACACAGTCCTCTTTAGTGGGGATAATTGAGTGATTTAAAACTTCCGGTTTTTCCCAGGACCTAAAAAGGCGAAAAAGTTCCTTGGTGTCATTATCAGCTGAAGCTATTTGATCATTGTAATAAGTCCCCTTTGCTTCCGCAATGGCGTCTTTGTATGTTCTGGCATGGGTTTTCCAGATAACTCTGTTTGTCAAATTTTGGTCTTTGCGCCAAGCGCGCTCTGCTCGTCGCTTAGTGTCCTTCAGTATAGTTAACTGTGGTAAGAACCATTTTTGTTTGTGGTTAGATTTTCTTATACTTTTTAATTTCATAGGGGCTACTGAATCCAATAAGATGGCCATTTTGGAATTATATTTTTCCACAAGGTGGTCCGGATGATCGGAATCAGTTGTGGCGGACATGAGTGAGGACAGGCATTCTGTTAGAATTTCTGTAGTAAGTGCCTTGTAATTCCAGTGCATTATTTTGCGCGGCAGCTCATGTTCATGCTTTTGTAGGTGAGGAAGATGTATTAGACTAGAGACAAAAAGATGATCAGACCATATACAAGGTGTGGTGGTGATGTTTAATAAGACAATATTGTAACTCGCCATCCAATCCAGGATGTTGCCTTTAACATGTGTCGGGTCGTTGTTATGCACCTGAATGTTATTTTCTTTAAGCATTTTTTCCAGTTCCTTAGCTTTTTTATCTTTAACATTCCCTTTCCACAAATTTAAATCCCCCACTAATATGGTAGCTGAGTTTGTGGATAGAATGGTATTTAAAGCATTAATAAGCTGTTCATTAAAATTGTGATTAAATCTGGGTGGTCTATACACAGTTATTATGTTTATACTGAAGTTAGGATTGGGGATAAATTTAGTATGTAAGATGTCGCATCCTTCGCAATCAATTTTGGATTCATACATTTTCAAATCCTCTTTACATATAACAGCCGCTCCCCCCCCATGTCCATCTTTGCGGTGTTTACCGAAAAAGGTGTAACCTGATGGGGTAACCTGTTCTATCGTAGGTCCGTGCGCCTCCGACAGCCAAGTTTCAGTCAGGCACATGATATGGTGTAACCTGATGGGGTAACCTGTTCTATCGTAGGTCCGTGCGCCTCCGACAGCCAAGTTTCAGTCAGGCACATGATATCGATGTTATTGTCCTTAATATAATCTCGGACATCTATTGAATGTTTAACTAGCGATCTGGTGTTGAGGAGCGCTAGATTTAATATGGCTGTATTCTGAACTGGCATATTAGGCATGTTTTGCCCATCAATCCCCTTAGTGATATCTAGCCCAGGAGAATTTGTGTTACTATCCATCATTTGGGAAATTTGTATGTCAGGAAGAGGGAGTAGTGCAGCATGACTATCTTCCTTACATAGGGGTATTACTGTGTGTACCACTGGAGAGACGTTTACTATGTGTTGTTTCTCCATGGGTAGTGGGCTGACATTAGCCTTTGTAGAACTTGGCAGTATTTCCGCGTGTGTACTTACTCGAGTTAGGTTTAAACCCAATTTGCGGTCGAGTGCTGTAGAACGGCATAATGACCTACTTCGCGCTTCTTCAATTGCAGCGAGGGCCTCCTTAATCCCCATATCCTATATTTTAGTTACGGATGTTAGGGGGATCACCGCACCCGCACTGTTCGCCACGGACCGCCACAGACCGGCTTGTCTCGTGCGCGCCGGCGCGTGCGCGCCTGGGGGCGGGATAAGAAGCGGAAAGAACTACAAAAACACAGGGTGTTGTAGTTTATCCGGATAAGTATGTACTGGTGAAGTATGCATCTCTCCCCCCCCCATCTCAGCCAGGTGAAGTATGCATCTCACCCCCCAATCACCTACCCACATCGCGATGCCATGAGCCTGACATGCAACTCACTGAGAAGCCAGGGTCTGTGCCCTGCGTGTCGCTCCATGTAGCGTGGTATCGTGGAGTTCTGCATGCCATTGAATCATGGGTTGATCCGGGAAATCGGGCACAACAGTGTGTGATGATCTTGTTTGAGTCACATACCATTTGCACGTTGATGGAGTGGTATAACTTACGGTTGCGGTACACTACCTCCATGGCATGTGGGACCACCAATTCAACATGGGTGCAGTCGTTGGCGCCAATGCAACCAGGGATGCCGGCCAGTGAATGGAAACCAACTTTGGTGTTGGAGATGTCCTGCGCTGTCTGTGGTAGGTTAATGTGGTCGCCTGTGTGCTTCAGTAGGGCATCGAGCACTTGGTTCAGCGTACATGAGAATAATGGTTGTGATATGCCATGCATTTGCCCCACTGTATGCTGGTAGGTGCCTGTGGCCAGGAAGTGGAGCACAGACACTACCTTCAGTAGGGGTGGGATGGCGGTGCGTATTTCAATCAGGATGACAATGTTGTCATGTATCATGTCCACAATGGTGGTGATGGTGTCCCGGTCCAGACGGTACAGGGTGTGGATCTGCTCAGGGGTTAGGTTGTATGGACTGGCTCTGATGCGAGGGATTGGGGGCTGCCTGCGTGGTACCACTGGCTGCACTGGTGGGGCATGCTGGGCCTGCCTCACCCTCCTTCTCCTGCGTCTCCTCTGTGCTGCCTGTTGTTGTTGTTGTAGCTGGAGTTCCACTGCAATCATGTCCTCCAGCCCCAGCATTGCTAGTAGTATTGGAATCATTTTGGTGTATGACTGGGTGTGGGCAGGGGGGGTGTGCTCCTTTTCTGCTGGCCCAGTCTATATTGCCTCCACCAGTGCTGATTGTGTGCACCTGTGGCAGTTGGGAACACTGCACATGGCCGTTAACGGGTGGTCCGCGATGCCGGTATTTGCTCCATGCCGGTAAGGTACTTTTCTGTCTTCTGTAGGCCGTTATTTGCATGTCCGCATTACTTGTGTTCAGCTCCGGTTAACGCCATGCGGCTATTGCCGGCATGTGAGGTCACGTGCCCGCGCCCATGGCGCTATTAGAGGCACCATTACTTACGGTGCTGCTAATAGCGGTTTGGTGGGTCGTAATGGGACGGAGCGGTAAACGATCCCGGTAATCCTTTACCGGCATCGTTTGTCCCTTACCTCCAACCTCGTAATGAGGCCCACTGTCTTGCTTAAACTGGTTCACAAACTTATGGGAAGTGTTGCTAGGGTGTGTAGGAAGATATTTCTGTATGACTTGTGCTTTCCCTCCCTTGTGAGAAATTGCTAGAGTATCCCTTGTGTGTGGTTTTTACTGTGCGGTTTTGCTCAGTTTTTACTCTGGTTCACTTGGTCTACAATTTAACTAGGGAGTGTGTATATTTTTCGTTTACTTATTTTAACTTGCTTGATGACTGTGATAAATGTGTATTACTAGAAGTGTATAAAATAAATATATATATACTTTTTAATACAAAGTTTTGGTCAGTGTTTCCTTGTGCCATAGTACTGTAGGCCTATTGTGTAAACCCTGAATACTGCTCATCTCCCTCTTGAGATAAGTCTGACTGCTCAGTCACAGCTACCAACTAAATCTTTGTGGTACAGACTGATACCAAAGAGGATTTATTGCTCTCACCTGCAGTCCTAATCTTCTGCAGTGCTCCCTAAGGGAACTACACAGGATTCTGCCTAACATGAGGCCCCTCAGGGGCTCAGATCTTGAGGCCAGGTTCTGAATGAAGAGTCCACAGTAAGTTACCATACCAATAAAGCTCCTCCCATCAGACACCGACTCAGGCGGTTGGGCCTTCTTAATGTCCTGAACCTTTCTTGGATCTGGCGACACCCCTCCCTCCTTGAAGACGAAACCAAAGAATTCAATGGATGGGCGCAGGAATTCAAGTCTCCCTGTGGAGCGTGAGGCCGAGCGATTGTAGCCTTTCAAAGGTCCTTGCCAGCTTGCTCAGGTGATCCACCTCAGTTCTGGCGAACACTCGGATATCATCACTAATGTTTAAGATGCCCTCCAGGTCAGCGAGGGCGCGTCGGATGATGTTCTGAAACACCTCTGCTGCCGATGACACGCCAAAACGGAGTCTCTTATAGCGGTAGAGTCCGCGGTGGGTGGTGAACGTGGTTATATATCTCGACTCCGGGTGTAGGACGACCTGATGGAAGCCGGCCCGGAGGTCCAATTTGGAGAAAAACCGAGCACCCTGCACCTCCGCAATGATGTTGTCGATGGTTGGGGTAAGATATCTCTCCCGCTTGATGGCCTTGTTGGGTAGCCTCTCATGTCGACACATATGCGGACAGATCAGGTTGCTTAGGCTTTCTTGCCACAACAATTGGGGACACCCACAGAGTCGGACCCTCCACCTTCTCGATGATGCCTAAGTTCACGAGATTGTCCAACTCTTTATTCACCTGCTCCCGAAGATGAAAAGGCACCCTCTGATGTTTCAGGGCTATGGGCTGTACCGATTCGTCGAGGTCAAGCCTCACCGGGTCACCAGTCATTTGTCTAATTCCATGGAACAGAGTGGTATATTTGTCCAGGAGATCATTGATGTCTTCGAGATATACGGAGTAGGCAAAGCTGACAATGCTGAAGGCCTCTGCTGCAGCGCAACTCAGGAGAGTGTTCGTGCTCACCGGCGTGACGTAAAAGCGGGCAGTGATTTGCGAGCCATCATGTTCCACTTTCGCTACAAAGGCACCGTGCAGCGGGATGGGTTCTGAGCCCCCAAAAGCAAAGATACGGGCCTTCGGGCTGACCAACCTGGGAGGCGTGTCCATAGCATCATAATGTCCACGGGCCATCACATTGACCAAGACACCCATGTCTACGAGTACTGGGACCGGTGACTTGTTAACCTCCACCACACTGGCTGGCGTTCTTTGATTTGTGGACCCCCACACTCGACACAAAGAAGTTTTCTCTAGGTGAGTAATGAAGCAGTCATTAAATCATAATTTTGTTTTTTTTGTTTTTTTGTTTTCTTTTTCTTGTTATTTAATAATTTATGTATGTCTATGGAAATGATTCATGTATGTGGTGTATTAATTCTTTTGAAAGGTTGATTGAATTCAACCATATCAAATAAAAAAAAAAAGATGTTCTCTTCCTCCTCCTCTTCCTCCTCTTCCGCTGGGGCACCCTCCTCACCTTGGTCAACCTGGGCCATATTCGGGGGGCGATTTTGACGAAGGAACCCAGACCGAACCGTGCCTCTGGGCACCATCACAGGCAGGGCTGCCTTACACACCCTGGAATAGTGATCTGTGAGACCACACCTTCCACAAGTTCTTCCCGCCGCAGGACACTCAGCGGAGTCACGGAGGCCAGATCCAGGTCTTCTGACACCTCTGCCACCCTGCCACATGGCACGTACATCCTCAGTCTTCACCGGGCGTGAGCCAGCCTCCATCCTGGACGCCCGGGCTTCGGACACTTCATGGCAGCGTCCTAGCTCGAGAATGCGAGCAAGCGTGATACCTGGTTCTCTCAACACCTGCCGTCTCAGTTTACCAGATGAGCATGCCTGAATGAGCATAGTCCGGATCATGTCTTCCGCATCACCCCATGCACATGCAATAGATAGGCGTTTGAGGCGGCCATAATAGGTGTCTAACGTCTCCTCCTCCTTCTGTCGAGCCGACAACATCACAAACCTCTCATAGGCCGCATTGACGAGGGGCAGAGAATGAGCCTGAAGAGCAGTCTTTGCTGCCGCATACGTGCCGTCAGCTGTGTGGAGTGATTAAAAAATGTCCTGCACTGCAGGTCCAGCCGCATACAACATGGTGGCAAGCTTGCTGTCATCGTCTGTTTCCATTGTTGCCCTAAAGTACATATCCAGACGGTCCACCCACCTTTTCCATCTGGGCCCCAGGCTGGATGGTGGGCCTGAGACATCAAACTCCGGGATTGGCTGCAGGGCCGCCGGGACCCGCATTTGCGCCATGGCTGGAGGGGGCTGTTGCACAACTGGTTGCGTCCCTGGTGGAGCTTGAGGCAACTACGGGGCTTGAGGCTGCGCTTGAAGTTGTGGCTGCACTTGAGGTTGCTGCAGGTCTGCAGGCTGCCCACCGTCCTGGTCACCAGGCACATTCATGGGTTAGAGCGCAATGGCACCCCCAGCGTGGCTTTTGGGGGCCGCAACTCACTCCCACCACCACAGTCCAGTCCCCTCCTGGGAACCACTTGACACCAGTCCAGACACACACAGGCAACACAAGTCATAAACTGGTGGTGGTGATGATGATGAGGATGATGAGTGGCAGAACTCCACACCCACAGGCATGATGATGAAGAGGACGATGAAGAATGAAGTCCTCAGCGGCAGCAGTGCTGTGTTCAGGCACGGATGTCCCAAAAATTGAGCCAGGGAGGTTTTGGGCTAAGCAGGCCTAGTCATCTCACCGCTTCACCTCGCCTTCACTCAATGTAGTAGGCCCATAAATAAATTAAAATCCAAAATCTGGGCATTGATGTGCAGGTACATCTGCCTGCAGTCAGTTTTTCCAAACATTGGGCCTGGATGCCTCTCACAGGCCGAACCGGAGCTCTGTGAGTGTCCACGGCCCGAAATCCAAGATGGCCGCCTGCCGCGTGGTTTCTGTACGGCCTACAGCGTGAAATGAAAATCTTCAGAGATCTTCGTTTCGGGAAGAAAAATTGAAGCAACTTTCACCTCCGGGCCCAGGCATTTCACCGATCTCGTCGCCACTGTTGGGAGTCTGTGGTGACCCCCATTCGTGATGCCCATAACCCCCCAAGCACCAACAGACTGACAGGGACACGTCTGCTCTGCTCGGGCTTCCCGGTAGCACTCCCGCGGCCGGGAACACCCCCTTTATTTATAATGCACGCCGTGGCGTGCAACGTCACGCTGCCGCGTGCGCATCCCTTAAAGGGGCAGCGCCACACTGTCGAGAAGGCAAGGAGTGGGCGTAGGAGCAAGTGGGACTTCCTGGTTGAGCAAGTTTTTACTGCCGGGCTGAAGATGAGCGTCAGTGTCAGTGATCCAATCAGGGTGTGCCTGACAATGTCAGGAAAAAAATATACAAACACCCAAAAGTCAACTATACTCACGAATATTTTGGCTACTTCAGACTTTGACAACTTTCAGCCAAAATTAAACATGCACACAAATAGAAAAATGCCCTGTAAAAGCTTGAAATAAATTACATGTGTATTTTATTATTATTAAATCATCCAGAAAAGTGACACATTGTAATCCAGAAGATTTGTCGTAAAGGTTCCATGGTTTCTTACATTGTTAGTTTGTGAGCTGTTGATTTTATCGAGTGTGTTGTTAGCGCCATGTGGCTTCCTGGTGCTGGACACCTTTTGCAAAGATGATTACAATGGAAAGTGCCCGGTCTTCAGCTCATGGCCGATCAACACTGGATTTGTAGCAGATCAAAAATCAAGATGTGAGTGTTTTTTTATTTTTTTTTATTGTACCAATTAGTTTTTCAAAAAGAAAAAAAAACTTCAATTACAATAAAGCAATCCAACTTTCAACTTTCACATAACCACACACACATATACTGGAAAGGCTCCCGCAAAGTACTCACAGAGAAGGCCTACAAGCTAACAAAGTTGTCCAAATATTTATAATTATTTAGGCCTACTCCTCATTCAGAATGCTTTCCACAAATTCACAAGCTGCACATATAAGCGAAACATTTGTTCCAGATGATATACGAAACCACCATTTGTCCATATCTCCATCAGCCGGGGCAAACGAACCAAGATGGCGAGATCGGTGTTGCGTGATTTTAGGACACTCAGTGATCAGATGTTTTACCGATTCAACTGTATTTTCACAGAACCGGCAGAGATTGTTCCTAATGTTAATAACTCTTCGTCTCCATTGGATCTCCTTTGTTGTATATGCGTTCAAGCGCAATCTCATAAATTGGTTGCAATGTTTTCTTGACGGAAACTTTTGGAGATGTCTAGGTAAACAGTCTAGACGATTTATTAAAGGACCTAAGTCGATCGACGACGATAGGAGATTTCTTTGCTCTGAATTCTGGATCCAGTTCCATTTTCTTAGTTTTTGTTTCGCAATTTGAGGAGTTGCTATCAAAGTTTCGCACTTTATGTCTGCAGATTCTAGGATTGTTTTTAGAGAGCTGCACCAGTTTAACATGATACTACAGTTTTGCTGTTGGGCTATGTTTGAGAAGATTTGATAGGCTGGAGCCTGATCCTTTAATGACATCTTCCGTAACATGGCCAACAATTTCCAGACGACTATGTTGTACATTGATTCAAGTCCCAGTTCGTATCTTATGGAAATCATTGAAACACTCTTTGGCAGCTTAAGGATGCGTCTCCAGAAAATTCCTTCAAGGGTTGGCCATAGATGGTAGTCCAGGTTCCAACCAGTCTCTGTTCCAAACGTAATTGAGGGGATCACCTTTTGCATGTAGAAAGTTAGTACCGGTTTTAAGGTGAATTTTCCATATTCCGTATGAAGTTTAGCCCCTTGCAGCGCAAAGGTCAATATCCGTTGTTTGAGATCACATACCCAATCATGTTCTCTGATTGAGGTGTTATATACGATATCTAGATATCGAATAGTTGGTGCATGTTGGATCTGTAATGCATTGAGGTTCCATCTGATGTTCTTAATTAGTCTTTTAGAGGTGTTACCAATCGACATGATCTTGGTTTTCTCCACATTGATTTGCAGCAAATTGTCGCTTAAATATTTTTCCAATGCAATTAGGAGCCTCTGCAGGCCGATTGGTGTTTCGTCCATTAGGACAATGTCATCTGCATATATGGTCCAACTAATGCTGTTGCTGTCGATTTTTGGGGGAAAACAACGTGTCTGCGCGAAAGCTTCCGATATGTCAGATATGAATAGTTTGAATAGCAGGGCAGCCAGAGGGCAATCCTGTTTTATTCCTTTATTTGTGTATATTTTCTCAGTGAGCTCGCCGGCTTCATTAATTCGCACCCTGATTGAGGTGTCTTTGTAAAGAGCCATTATGGGCTGCAATAATTCAAGAGGACATGACCAGTTCTTCAATTTCTTCCACAATTTTGCTCTATCTAAGGAGTCAAACGCTTGCTTCATATCAATGAAGGCAATGAAGAGATTTTTTTGCCTTCTTGTAAAGCTCTTAGTTTCAGCAGATTCAAAATCGTCAGGTTCACTTCTGTTCCCACTCCTTTGGTGAAACCTGTCTGACCTGTATCGAAGTGACCTGAGTTAGTGGCCCATTTGGACAGCTTCTGCTGTAAAAAGGTTGCAAATATCTTACCCAGGATGTCTAAAAGGGCAATTGGTCGATAATGGGCCGGTTCGTCGCGGCAGCCCTTTTTAAAAATGGGAACTATAATGGCGGAGTTCCAGGATTTGGGAATCATCTTTGTAGTGGCTATCATTTGGAATAGATGGTCAATAAAGGTTGTCCATTGCTCGTTGTTTGCTTTTATTGTGACGTTGGACAGGCCATCAGGTCCGGCTGCTCGAGAGTTTTTTAGGTGTCTAATTGCTATTGAAATATCCTCTCTTGATTCGACTACATTCCAAAAGTGATTCGTTTCGACCGTTTCTTCCTTCAGCTGGCTTATATTGCTTCCAAAGACTTTGGCAAAATGTTGTTTCCAGCTGGTCCTAGAGATCCCATGATGAGTCTTTGCCTGCTGGAATATTGTTTTGTTATTTATGATATTCCATAGGTCTTTTGTCTGATGACACATAATGATCTTAAGGATTCGTTCTCCTCGTTCTTGGTCTCTCATTGTTGTAAAACATTTCAGCTAGTTTCGATACTTCGTCTTTAGCTGTTTCATTTGTGTCCATTTATTTGGATATGACTCTTTTTTTAGTTTTCTCAGATCACGTTGTAGTTGTTTTTTTTTTAAGAGACACCAATGGACTATGTTCATATTTTTTATATAGGAGCAACTGTTTGGCTGTTTGAATTTTATTTGATAGTCTGCCAACAGAGCTGTGTAGTTTAGTTTGTCAAATGCAGCTATCTCTTCTGAGGTTATTTTTTCATTTAGAATCCGCAGTTGCTTAATATTTATTTTTAGTCTATTGCCTCTTTGATTCACCTCGATTGGCTGGTTGAAAAGCTCTGCTGTTTCTTGGCGCATATGCTTTTAAAGTCAGTTCAAGCGGCTTATGGTCACTACTCATTGATTTCAAGACCTTCAGCTGTAAGATCTCCTTTGACAGGGTGTTTGATGCCCAAAAATAGTCGATGATTTTTTTAATGCCATCACGCTGCCATGTGAAATTCGGAGGACAATCTCCTTTTGTTTGTCCATTGAGCATGTAGCAGTTTCTGGCGATCATAGCTGACTGAAATTGATATCCTCGACAGGTTGAGTGGGCAAGGTTCATGAATTTTTTTGTTTTAAGATCCTCATCGAACCACGAAAAATTCAAGTCCCCACATACAATCACCTGTAACTCTGACAGCAATAACATGTTATCATCAATCAGTTTTGTTATTGATTTGATGAAGTGAGATGAAGAAATCATGGCTGAGTTCCAATAGGTGTTAAGGAGTAATAGATGTTTAACAGCTCAACGGGATCCATGATTGTTTTGAAGAATTGTTCCTTGTACAAATAAATTGGAAGAAAACGATTTAATAATCTCCCATCCCGAAGCGTTATTTATTATAGTCAGAAGACCAGAGAATGGCCAGCCGAATTGATTTTTCCCAGCCGGATTTAACATCATTGAATATCCTTCTTTAGAAGGTGCCTCCCGCAGCCACGTTTCCTGGAGACATATTGCAAAGTTTTTTTCCAGAGAGATATCGAAGTTCTGGAACAAATGCCGGAAGCCTCTAGTATTACATGATAGAAGGCCATTTTCCTCCTCATTTATGCTTTGCGATTGCTAAGTTCTATTTGAACGGTTCTGTGTAACAACTTTGGAAGGGATATTTTGGTTTCCGACTGATTTTTCTTTGATGTTGAATTGTTTCCTTAGGGCTTCACGACGCTGTTCGTGAGTTTGCTCTCGATCAGCTGGCACATCTTTGTCGTTTCCTTCTCTATGGTGTTTTGCTTCTATTGTCAGGTCGAATCCATATGACATCAGCTCGTCTTTTGCTGCGAGCAAGGTGTTTTCCACTGCCTGGGAGGTGATGTGCAGATAAACCATGTCAAGAGAATCTTCATTGATGTATTCGACAATGGCTATGTCATTGGATGTTATTGTTCTTAAAGCTGGAAAATTGTGTAACAAGCGCATCACATTTCTGTGGTTTAAGTTGACTTCATTTGCGTCTGAGAAAATATTCTCGAGTCTTATCCTCCAGAGTTTTTGTTCTCGGACCGGTTTCACCGACACTGTTTCTTCTAAGTGCCTTTGCTTTTCCCATTGCGCAGCCGTCATTTTAAGATTCAGTTTAGTGTGGGTCAGTTTTTTTTTGTTGCTCATCAGTATTGTCGACCTTTTGTTTTTCCTTCATGCCGGTCTTATTTGTTTCAGCATCTTTGGCTCTTTGGGCCTGCTGGATTTTTCTCTGGTCTTGTGAAATTTTAGGGGCAAGACAGGATCTTTCCTCTACCTGTACAGATTGTTGTTCTTCATCTGATTCAACTGAGTATGTGGACAGATCACATAAGTTAGTAACACTTAGATCGGATCTTTTTGAGCCAGAGTCTGATTCAAATCTTCATCTTTTATCTAGATTGGTCGGATTCGGCACGTTTGTTTTTGGAATTTCTTTCGACACCGATTTCCTGTTGAGCATTTGTTGAATTACGTGAAAAGAGGCCCAGCTTTTGAGGTGTAGAGAGATTCCTTACAAACTGTTTTGTTTTGTTTTGTTTTGTTTTGTTTTGTTTCTGGCGATACTCGTTTTAGTTTGCCGCTTATTAGCTGTTTGTTTTTTAGCTGAGGTTTTTGTAGATTTCTCACATGGTTTAGATGTGAGCGAAGGGACAAACAGTTTTGCCACACCAGTGAAAATGTCAAAGGAGGTAACAGGTCCTTTGGTGGGCGGAGCCGGAGCATTAATTATATGTTGGGCTTCCCCCATGTCGGCCTCAGATGAGTTGGAATTTTGTGGGGCTGCGCCCAATCCCTCTCGTGGTTTGTTTAAAAGAGTACAACCAGGCTGATCCTCTAATAAAGGGATCAATTGAGGATCAGAAGACACCTTTGATTTAGTATTTGTTTTGTCCTTTTGCGATGCATCGGCGCTTATTTTGCTTGCAGTACTGTGCGTAGGGATGTTATTTGCATCATGTCGGTTTACGTACTGCCTTGTACTTGGATTTATACTTCCTAATTGAGGTGGGAGTCTCTTCTCAAGTGGACATTCCGGGTGTACCTTACTCTGGGAAAACGAATGGCGACACCACTTCATTATTTCTAAGATCGCTTCCATTTGGTCATTTTTATCGGTGTGGTCCTTCGATGCCAGGTCTCCAAGTCGGTTTTGCCATTGAAAAGAGATCTCCGCTTCACGTTCGACTCTAGCCATTAGATGTGTGTTGTTTTCTTCTAATGACGACACTTTGTTTGTTAAGTTATGTAGCAGGGTATTTTGATCCTTGACAGTCTCGTTTAATGATTCAAAGAGTTTGATGAAAGGGATCAATGCTGCCAAAACATTGCAATGAATCTGGATTCCAGCTGCCACTGAAAGATTTTCTTTGGAGAGGGTCGTTGGCTCGGTTTCCAGAATCGACGGTTCATCATGTTTGCTAGAGCGCCGTTCATTTCTTGAGGTTTGATGACATGCTTTGGTGCTACAATGGAATCGCAGGTTTTCAGTCGATTCTTTTGAGGAACTCGACAGTGTTTTTCTTGTTATGGTGATACCCATATTTTGAGTGCTCTGCACATCTTTTTGGTATGGTGTGCTTGTCCTGGAATTAAGCATCTCGTTTGGATTTTGAGCAGACTTCGCTCCTTTCTCGCTGTTTGTCAGCGGCTTTTCTTTTGAAATTGATGCACTTTGGGGAGCTATAGATAAGCTGTGTATGAGTTTGTTTTTTACAGCTTGATAATCTGCTGTCAGCCTCTCCGTCAGCCGCGCTTCGCGCCCTGCTAGGTCTACTCCTAGACTTTTATTGTGATGGAACATAGGACGGGATGGCTAAGGGTGCAAGGGCGTAGCAGTGTCTAACGGATGTGAAGTGGTTCTTTGTTGTAAGTCTGACTCACTTTCTGGAGCCATATTCCCAACATCATTTCCGCTCCTTGAAAGGTCGTATAGAGTATCACCATTTAAGGGTGGAACAAAGGAAAAATGTGTTTGATTTCCTGACCCATGTGGTAATTTTAGAGCCAGTAGTTCTGTGTCCGTGACATCAAACAGGGATAAAAAGGAAGCGGTGTCAATTTCGACCATCATCGTTGGCTCGAGTAGATGAGGATTGTTTAGGTGCCGCTAAAGTCGAAGCAAATACAGATGGAGCTGTATGTAAGGTCGCAGTTTCTATGATCTTATTGCATCCGTTAAATGGCATACTAGAGTCAGGGGCGTGAGTTACGAAATCGGACATCATGACTTGTTCGCTTTTATCAAGTTCTTTTCCATGTGCCTGGAGCGGCAACTGACTTTGCTTTTCTAACACACCAACTGTCACGGCAGCTGTCATAAGACTTTCAGTCTGTGAGATCACTTGATTTGCAGCGGCGCTTTCAGCTTTGTCAGTCACCGTGTTAGTCGAGGAGGCAAGTTGAGAATCTACAATTTTGGTCTGCATTGAATTAATCTCCTCCGGCATCATGACCGGCAACATCTTTGCTGAGTCTACATCCACATCGGAGGAAGGGGCTGATGCTTCCGTGCCGCTGACTCCAGCTGCCAGGACTCGTGAAAGACTGCTGGGTAGACTTGCGGCCACAGGTTTGCCCAGAAGAAGGGAAGGGGAAGGGAGGGAGGGTAAGGAAGAACATAATATGCCCGCAGTAAGGGACGGAGAGGACGGGAGCAGGTGGTGCAGCGGGGGGAGGAGGGAGGGTGTAGGAAGGGGTAGGGAGGGAAGAGAAATGTTTGTGGATGCGCCCTGTACTGGTAACACAGCTTCAGCTAAAAAGGAAGGCTCACCACGATTTTGGGCATTTGAAGTTGTTTGCCGCGTCTGCGGCCGTATGTCAGTGACCATTCTTTCTTCTTACCAGTACCAGTAGTCGAGGGGTGCAGTTTCCTGGTCTTCTCGTTGTAAGTAGCTTCCTCGGCGATGAAGGCAGACTGGAGGCAGACTGGACTCTGCTCCGGACTCAGCGCTGCGCTCCGCGCTCTGGGAAAGTTTTTAAGCACAATACCACTAAGGGTAGAAAGAGTACTGAAAATGTCGTGCAGCTCCTCACAGTGTGTTCACTCAGCAGAAAACCGCAAAGGACTGGAGGCAGACTGGACAGACGGATGTGAGTGTTCCAAAGAGGGGAAGCCCAATTTGAGATTCCCCAACCGCCCATCTGATTATGACAAATGCTGGGAGGGATTGAGGATTTACATTTGCCAATAGTATGGTCAGGAATGCTCTGGTCTTATAAACAAGGCTACACCGAGTAGCACGGCCATAGTCCGGCATGAAGCACAATACAAGAAACCAATTTAATTTTTTTTTTTCCTTTAGCTATGGAATTTCTTTTTCAAATGAACTTCGTCCTGCAGACAGAAGTTAATAGTGGTCAATTCACAGAGTTGTAAACATTACCCATCCTTTTACTGGGGGTCATTTTAACCAATGTAGTACTGGTGATTATTCCATTAAAAAGTATTCTAAAGGGCTCTTGCAGAAACCTTTTGGAGATGATGCAGCCTGTTTCAAAGTTTGGCTGGAAGGCTGAGGTAGATTCCATTTGTGTAATCTAGTAGACTGGAGCAAGTAATAACCCCTTTCGTTCTGTACCATGAGTCAAGGTCTGGGAAAAAGTGCATACCTCTCAACTCACACGCTTTTGGCGGGTGCCACCCGCCACTTAGGCAGATCTCTCACCTGCCAAGCTCCCTACACGTCCGTAGGAATCAGTGTGCTTTCACCCACCAAATGCAAAATCTGGTGTTTTCACCCGTCAAAGGGCCATGAAAGGGTGAGAGCTATGAAAGTGCTAGAAATATCTGAGACCAAAAAGCCCACCTTCACGTCACCGCCGACCCGCAATCCCATTCGCAGAATCGAATCCATGAAGATGCCATGATTCATCACCACAATTGATGGAAGTGGGCATGAGCCGAAGGAGTTGAGTAAGAGGAGCGTTTCTGGAGCAGAATTGTTACCAACTACTTAAGCAATAAGACCTGAGCGTGCAGGCCAGACCCGGGGCTCAGGTTACAGGCCTGAGCAAAGTGAGGGCCTTAACGATGGGCCCTGGTGCAATTACCACCGGCCCACCCGCACTGGTCCTATTGCTATTAGCAAACTGGGTTTTTAATCCGGAAACCTAGAGTGCTGACAGCAATGTCATTGTGTTTGATTGAACGCAACGTACTTGTAGCAATCGGTTTACTGAAAAAAAATACTTACCTAAAATGGCAACCATGGAGATGGAATGCGGGAGTCCATGCAGAGCCGATCTTCCATTTCCATGGCGGCTGAAGGAATCGGGTAACTGGGTTAGAGAGTGGGAAGGGAAGGGAATGGCAGCCGGATGGAAGGGGGAGTTGTCGGGAAGATAGCGGGGCAGGAGAGAAGCCTTCAGGTTGCTTGGAATGCGGGCTTGGATCATGGGATTCAGCCCACGATCCGAACAACCTGATTCACTGGCTCCCCTGCCCCTTGTGCTAATAAAAGTTAACTTTTAATGGGCAGGCATTCTGAGCAGTGGTTCTCCTGAGACCAGGCTGAAGAGGCTTTTCATTCAAGAATCGGCCAACTATCTTCAGCATAGCTATGAAAGGAGAACTGAACAAATGGATCAGGCAAATCAGTGGACTAAGCAGCAGTGTAAATTCACATAGTGACACAACTACTGAATTTTATATTTTTACGTATTATCTTCTTTTCACTGGTGAATTTCTGTAAAATAAATCTGTTGCAGAAGAGTCATCTTTAACGTCACAGGCCACATACTCTAATTTCAATTGCATATAGTAGCATACATGCCAACCCTCCTGGGAGACTCCCAATTTTATTAGCAAAGATTTTGCTGTTTTTTACTGCCTCCCTCCTAAAATAATACAGATTTTCCACACATTTGTTACAGAAAGTCATGATTCTATTAAAGACTTGGAGGCGAAAGATTATGCCCTGATCTTCTCTTTACTTATCGAGCAGCAAAGTATAAACAAACAATTATGAAAAACAATGCAACATAAAAACTACAATTCCCAAAAACTGCAGTGAATTCGTAGTTCGTTTTTCATAAGTCCCCAAAACCCATGAGACCTTTCCAGTCCAATCACATTTCACTTTCCCCCTATAAACACTGCATAATCCACAGTCCTTCCTCTTTCTGCCGCTGATCGTACAACTTAATAACTTGCGTCCCAACCGGTAGATGACTTCTTTATTCTTTACTTTGATCCCTCTTCACGGCGTCGTTGCTCTGCTCCTGTCAAAAAAATGTATATTCCATGACATATCTCCTCCTGAAGGGGTGGGCAATCACATAATAGCAAAAAATTACATTACCATTTACAAAATATAATACTCCTCAAAACAATATTTTTACTACCATTCATCCATTATAGCGATTGAATTGGGTGGAATAATCTTTCGCCTCTGAATCTTTAATAGAATCATGAGTTTCTGTAACGAATGTGTGGAAAATCTGTATTCTATGTCAAGAATCGGAGGTTCAGATTATGCTCGTTTAAAGCTTACTTACCACCAACGACGCTATCTGTTCCACTGGTCTAAAATAAAAATTCTTAAACGTTGCCTCATTAGACCAGACTGCCGTCTTCAAAATATCATCCAGGCGGGCCCCAGACATAAAGTCTGACGACCCCATAGCACCTCTCGTCGAATGTGCTCCAAACTGTCCTATGCCAATGCCTGCCTCTGTCATGCACCATCTCACCCATCTATCCAAGGTGGCCGAAGCTACTGCTTTAAAAGGCTTCCTGATCGCTTTCAGCAGTTGATATTCCCCTATTGGTCTCACCATATTTGCCTCAGTCTCATAATCTTTCAGACACCTAACTGGACATAATCTGGGCTTTTACAGAAATGTCATGTATTCAACAGTCTTAATACCTGTTTTTTTGTCCTTTTTTCAATGTAAAATATAACACCTGTAGGCGAAAAAGATTTCCTGTTTCTCTCTAACGCCTTCATATCTGACTTTCTTTTGCAGGAAATTAAACATAACAAAGTAGTTAATTTAGCCCATAGAGCTTTCCTAGAAAGATTCTCATTGTCCGACCGGGCCTCAAACATCGTTAAGACCACACTCACGTCCCAAAGACACGAATACCTAAGTGCAGGTGGTCTCATGCACTTGACACCTTTCAATAATCTGCATATTAAAGGATGTTCACCCACTGGTTTCCTTCAATGTACTAATGTCCTGCAGATATTGCATATCTGCAGTTGTTAATGGTTCTGTATGCTTTAGCCTGAGCTGCTTGAGCCGCCAGAAAATTCACTACGTGAATTACATCAATTCGTATGGGATTAACTTCTCTCTCCATACACCAATGATTCCATCTTCGCCATGCCACTCTGTAGGCCTTCCCAGTTCCCGGGGCCCATGACTCTTTAATAAATTCTTGAGCCGTCCCCGAAAGACCTGGTTTGGCCCAGGCCTTCCTGAAATAACCCATGCTATCAGGTTCATGTTCCATGATTGTACCAATGGGTGAGTTTCTCCTGTTGAACCTAAGAAAATGTCCCTTCTGTGTGGCAATAGAATTGGAAAATCGTACGACATCTCCAGCAGGTCTGGGAACCCTGCCTGACCCCTCCAATCGGGTCTCACTAAAATTACTGTTGCTTCCTGTCTCCTGACTTGTGCCACAGTGCATGCTATCATGGTGAACGGAAGAAAGGCGTATTCCTTCGCTGGTCCCCATTTCTGGAGAAATGCATCTGTCGCTCTCGCTTCTGGATCCGGTCTCCTGCTGAAAAATCTGGAGATCTTCCTGTTTACCCTCAAAGCGAACAGATCCGTCAGACTGGAATACTGAGTTGTCCAGCTGCCAATCGCTGGAGTCTCTCATATATCTCGAATTCCAGTTGGACACCTGGTTGAGTTCCCCCGGCAGCTGTTCTGCCTTCACGCTGACTCCCCTCTGGAGACATAGGTGCCAAAACTCCTTGGCTATCTCTGTCAGCATCCTTGATCTCATCCCGCCCAGTCGGTTTATGTATCTGACTGCCGAAACGTTGTCCATCCTGAGTAAAATGGCACACCTCTCTCCTTCCTGTGTCAAACAACGGACTGCGAAGGATCCCACCAGGAGTTCGAGGCAATTGATGTGTAGGCCCAATTCCTCGCTCGACCATCTCCCGCTGGTCGATTGGTCACCACATCTGGCTCCCCATCCCCATCGACTGGCGTCCGATTCTATTACCAGGTACGGGATGAGCCAAATTTTGCCCTGCCATTCCATGCCTCCATGTGGCAGTACCACCATTCTAGTTCCGTTCTCGCTTCTTGAGATATGGGCAATTTCTGTTCGTAAGATAGACCTTTCATGAGATGATCTTATCTTCAACCTCTGTAACGCTCTGTAGTGCAGAGGTCCTGGAAAGATTGCCTGTATCAACGATGATAGACGACCTACCAGCCTCGCTATTTCCCTCAAAGAAATCACCTGTCTTGTCATCATACTCTTTATTTCCTTCTTTATGGAATTCACTTTCCCCAAAGGTAGTCTGAGAGTACCCTTAGCTGTCTCTAAGATAAAAAACCCAGAGATTCCATCTCCTGTGCTGGTTCTAATTCTGACTTTTCCCAGTTTATTAGAAATCCCAGCTGTTGTAGTAAATCTGTTGTTTCCTGAATCTGTTCTACAAGAATGTCTCTGTCATGGCACATCAGACAAATGTTGTCCAGGTAAATAATCATTCTGATTCCTTGTTCCCTGAGGTGATTTACCACTGGTTTCAATAGTTTGGTGAAGCACTATGGCGCTGATGCTAGACCAAACGGAAGACACTTGAAATCCCATTTCTCTCCTTTCCAGAGGAACTGTAGTAGTTTCCTCTGATTCTGCTGAATCAGAATCGTTAGATAGGCGTCCCTGAGGTCTATCCTTGCTAACCAATCCCCTCTCTGTAAGATGTCCCTTAACAGGTGAAACCCTTCCATCTTGAAGTGTCTGTATGTTAGAAAATAATACAGACCCTTGAGATGTATTACTGGTTTTACCTTGTGTTTGCCTTGTACCAAAAACAAGTTGCTTATGAAACCTCCCTGTCCTTCTGAGGCTGGGCTGATTGCCTTTTTTACTTTGAGTAACTCTACTTCTCTGTCTAGCAGATCTTCGTCTTGTTTACTGAACCTTATCTGCCTTGGTGCGGTTACTTGTGGCGGTTACTGCCAAAATTATAACTGAAAACCTCGAACCGTCTACATCACCCATGCATCTGAGGATATCTCCTCCCATTTTCCTAAATGCAACCTTACTCTTCCTCCTACTGGAGGAATGTGTGTTTCAATCCCTTTCGCCAGCACTTCTATTTCTCTCACCTGTGTTATTCTGGTGTTGTTGTTTACTGCTGCCTCTCCAGCCTCTACCCCTGCTTCTTCCTCTGGAAGGGAAGAAAGGGTTCGACCTCCGGTCCTCTTGCTTCCAGCGGTATCTGTCGTTGTAGGACCTACTATATTGATACCGTCTGGACGAGCAGCCCTTTCCTCTTCCAGCCCTTTCATAAACTTCCTTCCGAAGATTTTCTTGAGTGATGATTGCACCTTGTCCATGGATGCATACGTGTTGGCGAATTTTGCCATGTCTTTTATGAATAGATTACCAAACAGTTTGCCTTTTGCTTCTGCTGCTTGCTCGGAAGAAGCCATTTCTCCCAGCCTGGAGTCCAACTTCATCAGTATGGATCTCCTTCTTTCCGTCGCCAACGCTGTGTTGGCATACCCCATCAATCATAGGGTTCTTTGTGCCCATCCAGCAACGATCTTTGGATCGATCGGTTCTTTTTTTGTCTTGGCCTCTTCAGCAAGTTGCCATATCCTAGTGATAGGGCCCAGCATATCTAAAAGCTTGTCCTGACAAGATCTCCAGGACCTGTCAATTCCTTTCTTCAGGTCCCTGCTGTATCTCCCCAGGAACGTAATTATTCTCTCGTCGATTTCCGGTGTATCAGCCACCCCGTACGGCACTCTAGGCCTGGGGCATTTAGCTCTTAATTTGTTTCTAGCCTGTTTGCTCAGGGCTATTCTCAGTCTCTTCCTTATGTATTCAGTAATTCTCTCGGGGCGTTCCCACTCATTCGACCTCGGGTGCACCAGTTCATCTGGGTCAAATTCGTCCCTAGGAGACTCATCGTCCTCCCTCCTGCCTTTTTTGTGTTCCATCGCTTTCTGAGGAGGTCTGATTTCCTGACGCACTATATCTCACGAGACGTTGCCTTCCTCTTGCCGCTCTGGACCTGTGCGGTGAACCTGGGGGGGTCTAGGAGCTAAGATCCCTGCGGGTCTTTTTCTTTCTTCCTCCGCTGTCCCTGCGCGCTATGTTCAGCTCTGTGATGCTCTGAGACAAAGCCGCCAGGTCTTGCATTATCCCCCTTTCCTCTCTATGGGGTCTGCCGGCACTATTCATCCTCGGTACAGCTTGACTCATGCGTAGACCACTAACATGAGGTCCCTCAGAGTCTTCAGCATAACCACTCCTTCTTTAGTTATGCCGTGTAAATAATGCGCAGTTTACTTGGATTTCCCCCGTCAATCTGCTTACACTTTTGTTTGTAGCTAGACGGGTCTCTTATATATATTATAGTTTTGCTTGGGACTGTGCCTGTCTTATTGAGAGAAATAATTATTAATATATACCTTCTAAAAAGGTATTACCTCCTAATTCAGGCAGATAATGATGGGTCTGATCGTAGTTTAGCCTGGGACTGAGCCCGTCACTTACTGAAATTGCAGCAATTGCTAATAAAGCCTGTGGTGCCGCTCTTTGGCCACCAGGTGGCGTCTGTTGTCAGAGCTGCAGTCTGCTGTCTCACCAGTGTAGCGTGCGTTGAGCAGATCCGCTCAATCGATAATATCCTTTGAAGTTATATATTTTTGAAATCCGCTCGTATCCAATACAGGACTCCTACCATCTCTCCACAGATGTTTGCAATGGCGCCGGAACCCCAGTAGTCCCGTCGCACTGTTGCGAACTTCCGTGTAATAGTGCCTCCTAACGAGGCAAGTGCTCGCCGGTGTTGTATGCTATCCTGCCTCCCATGGTAGATTGTGGGAGGCAGTGTTCGGCAATCTTCGGAGTCACGCCCACTTGATGGCTACAGCCATACATGCAGCCCGAAATGAAAAGCTAATGTCATAGCCCGCCCTCCTACATTTCTGTTCCTGGGATTGGCCAGTGATCTGCGTAGCTCCACCCCTGTCCTTGAGTGCCCGTGCCCATCATTTAAGAAGTTCTCATATTTTATTCTTTTTTAGTGGCCGCAGTGTTGCCATGTCCGCTTATTATATTATAAGTGACTTTGGGCTTGTTTTTGCCCAAAGTCGCTTATAATATTAGCAGGTTGCTTGTCGTGGTTTTTGTCCGCGTTTTTCCTTAATTGTGTGCTTATTGTTCCGCTTGTTTGCCAGTCTGTCTGACTTGGCCCCATTTACAAAAAAAAAATGAATATGAAAGGCGAACATGCCGTCTTGCCTTAAGCTGTTATGCACACGCTGTGAGGCTCGGGCTGATTGCCTTCCTGATGTGAACCTGCAAGTACTCCTTTCTTTTGCATTGATGGGCTCTTTCAATATGAGAGACCCTTTGAAGACGCATTACCTAGCCAAGAGGTAAACACGGGGTATTTACAGCAACATGTAGTTTAGTCATGATGGAAACAAGCATAGACAATGACAATAGTTTAGGGTTTTGTGTAGGCATGGGAAAGGCCCTTGGTAGGCACTGCTATCTTTAGTTGTATGAACGGCACCAGGTGCAAAATGGTGCAAGTACCAGGGCATCTAATGGCAGTGCCTGGCAAATGCCTGATAAGTTTGCAAAAGCCAAAAACTTTTAACATGACTAACTGAAGGACACACACAGTGCTTTTAACTTGATTGGCTGAACGCAGACCAGGTTAAGACATTTCTATTACACCAGTAGCATTTACAGCTCAAATTCATTCAGCATTGAGTGCAAAGTTTAATGTTAAGGCTTGATTAAAGAGAGCACAAAGAGTTCCCATGAGAAGGTGTTTTGGGCGGGGAGGGGCAAGAACAGGGTTGGGCAGTGCCTTAAGTGGCACTACAAATCGAGCCGGGGCTCATCGAGGGGGCGTGGCCTAACAGCGGGGGTCTTGATGGCCCGTTAGGCCACGCCCCCTTAACGAGCCCGGGCTCAATGGGCTACTGCCACCCCTGCCAGGCAGCCTTTCGTATAGATTAGCACCCTCTCCCCTGTGGGGAGAGGGTGCTGATCTCTGCATTTATTTTGTGTAGGCTTGCCTGGCAGGGGACAGCGCCTGCCTATTCAGCCTTAATTGTGGTGCTGCCCCTCGCCAGCTGGGGAGGGGCAGCACCACCATTAAGGCTGAAAACGTGAGGCCACTGGAAGCAGAGGCCTTTTTCCTAAATACTGAAACTCCCGCGAATGCGCGGCAGCTCCAGTATTTAGAAAGCAAGGCCTCTGCTTTCAGCGGCCTCACGTTTTTTCCATAATGGTGGCGCCGGCCGACGGGAATCTCTTGATTAAAGGGATGCCTCGCAGGTGCGGCGCCACCATTATGGCTGAAAGGCATTTTTTTCTGTAGCCTGAAGCTCTCGCAAACGAGCGAGCGCTTCAGGCTGTAGAAAAAAATGCCTTTTCGTGTAGTGGCCGGGGCTGCCAGGGGAGATTACTGGGCCCCGGCAGGGCCCCGCCTCAAAACGAAATTTCAGAGCCTGCCGGGGCCCAGCCCCGGCAGGCCCCGGCCCACTTAAAGCCCTGGGGTTGGGGATTAGCATGGCAATGAACAGTCAATGGGTGGGCTAGTGATTTACTAGAGGAGTAAGTCATGAGGGAGCCAATGACCAGAGGGGTGATGGACTATATGAACCAAGGACCAGATGACAGCAATCAACCAGGTTTCCCAATACCAGAAGGACGACAGTGGGGGGGCCATGTCACGCTTGTCGCCATGAGCTAGTCCTGGATTTTCCCTTTGCATACTGGTCCTTGTAGGCCCATACTTATAATGGGAAGAAATAAAATACCAGTCCTAGCATTTAATAGGAAATGCCTGGACTGGCTCAGTGTCATGAAGTACATGGGGCTACTTGGCAGGTACCTGCAATGGGGCCAAGGACCAGAGTTGAGCGACGAATCAAGCACCAGAGCAGCCAAGGATCCAAAAAGCCAATAATGTTGCTTTTATAAGTCGCACACATACAACAAATTAAAATAGACACCAATTGTTAGAAAATAACAATTTTAATAAATGCTTTTTGTTAACATATGTTTGAGCTCTCTGTATGTATTCTTTGCGTTATAGTTATTTTTCAACTTCTGAGACCTTTCCACCTTATTTTAGAGGTGCGCTTGTTTTTGCAGCTTATTTGGTTGGGAGTCAGCTTGTTTTGGGCTTGTTTTAAAGGAACATTCAGCTTATTTTTTCCTTCTGACCTGGCAACACTGAGCGGCCGTGGAGAGAGGAAGGGGAGACTGGGAAAGAGGGGGTTTGAAGAAATTAAGTCGCATGGAGTAGAACCGAGCTCTACACTGCGGGGCTGTGGTGGGAATACAGGAGCTCGAGGCACACACGGGACTGAGCAGGAACAAAGGAGGGACCCTTCTGCACCAACACAACGAAAGCACAGTATTTGAAAGGCTACCGAGCAGGGGAGTTGCTAGGTCTGGAAAAGACCCGGGGCTAAGCTGATGTCGGAACTGTTGGGACTGGGGGCTAGCTAGTCTTTTGGCTGTAGCTCCTGCGATTCTATCCGGGGCTACAACCAAAAGACAGGGGCTATAGCCCCCTTAGCCCCACCCCTAGCAACGCCCCTGCCACCGAGGATTACAAAAGCCCTGTACATTGGTTTAATTGCTGGGATCAAAAAATAATAAAAATCACATAAATGAAAAACATTTTGACTTTTCTGTTTCATGACACCAACGTAACATTGTTTACTCCCCCATGTACGTAGACACATTAACACGGAAGAATGCCATGTTAAGAGAGGGCTAATCACCATATTGCTGAAACGAAGCACCTGAATGGAAATGCTTAACTCAAGGTGGTCTGTTTTGGGGACTTCGTGCATGGACAACATTGTGTGATGAATGTCAACTTAACTATTTCATAACTTGTGTGTTTTATCACTGTTCTATAGCCAAAACATTAATGTAAAGAAATATTATACCAAGCAAAAGGAGTGTTTAGCGAACAATGGTTTCACACCTGTCTGCATCAGGCGTGCCTGTAAATAAGTGAACACAAGGTAGGCTGCAGTCTTGTGGCATGATGGATGCCATACTCCCACTTGTCATGAATCCTCCTTACATGTTAATTCCACTCTCTTTATCACGGAGAATGGTCATCATGGTTTCCACAGTTATGTTGCCTGTTTGAAAACCATTATAACGCACTTCAGCAGGGCAGTTTCTAATCCATTTGGTGCCCAGAGCGAAACACTAGGAATACACCCCCCCCACATCCCATCCCGCACCCCAGCCCCACCGCACCCAATGCGCCATCCCCACCGCGCCCCAGCCCCACCGCACCCCACGCCCCAGCCCCACCGCACCCCAGCCCCACCGCACCCCGCGCCCCAGCCCCACTGCATCGCACCCCACCCCACTCCCAAACTACACCATTAAGGGACTCCTACCCAAAGTCAAACAGTCCTTTACACAAGGAATGAATTGCCATTTGCAACAGTGGGCCACTTTTTCATTGGTGCCCAAGACAATTTATGCTCTAGTCCCACTTAGGCTCCAGATAATGAGGACTGGGCACACCAAGAGAACATGAATATGGCACAGGATGCAGTATATGCAACCATCAAAGAACACAAGATGCTGAAGGGGGTTTGGAGGCAACCTAAGCCAAAAGGGCAATGACAAGGAGACACCCGAACACAATAAACAATCACTTTAAAATTCTTTCAATGGGAATCAAGTGTATGCTTTGATACAGTAAAGTCTGACTGTTGACTTGTTATAAGGAGACATGGAACCGGATTATTCATTTATTCATGCAATGTTTGTCGGGTACCTATTTATTTATGCAATGTTTGTCGGATACAGGTATCCGACAAACATTGCATAAATAAATAATCTGTGTCCATGTACCCGACAAACATTGCATAAATAAATAAATGAACCGGGTCATGGCTTAAAGAATATTTACTCAGCAACACTGATCAAAACTATTATCAGCATAATGAAGTAACTCATCACCAGTGCCATGGAAGTGGTTTAAAGTGGAATTGTTATAAAGTTTGGCAAAGAAGCAGCATGAAAGAAATAGCGCCGCTTTATTTTGGGAGAGGCAAAGCTGCCTACAGTGCACGCCCACGCCCCACACTACCTCCCCTCCCAACACAATGTCAGCACGAAACCATTCAGTGACCAATGGCCCACCATTAGCAGTTTCCTGCCTGCATTGTGATGGGAGGAGCTGGTTTTAGCTGCAGGGGGACCTGAAGTGTTTTAATTATTGTGCTTATGCCCCCCCCCAAGTGGCGCTAAAGTGGTCGGAGGAAGCCTCTGACTTCTGTAATGTTACGTAGTACTTGTGACATTACAGTCGGAAGGGGCAGCGCCAGTACCTGACCCACAGAACTTTCCCCACGGCAATGCGCCGCCCCACAAACTGGGGAATTTTATCCCCTCCAGAGGTTCCAGTGTAGCGGGGTAATTGCGAACCCCCCTGGCGGTTGCGCCCCGGGCAGCTGCCCGCCTTGCCCGGGCCAAGAAACGGGCCTGCACCTCAGGGTTAACAATTTCTCCCAGTGCATGGATTAGCATTCTTTTTTATTTATTTTTCCATTTGTGCTTTGGTTTCCAACAAACCTTGCACACGAACATGAATATTTAAAAGTCTCCTATGCACAATTAGACAAACAATACAGGCCATAAATACAAACCATCTCCCCAGATAATACAAAATCATACACAAATATAAACTAGTCAAGTCACACAGCATTCTTGTTGCAGCTCAATTAAGCCTACACATTTCACAATATCAGAACAATGTAGTATCTGTTAAGTATAAAAGCAAAATTCTATAACTTTTTCCCCAAACCTTTTATTCAAACAAGGATGCGAGACATACATAGACAGTAAAATATGGCTGAATGCATAATGCACAACATTCCCGGGTCCAACAAGCCATCCCACCACCGAGGCGCTAATGCGAAAATGCATAACCTTGTTAAAATAAAAAAAAGTACCACACCAAGGACATCACATCAAGGAATAGTTTGAAAGTAGAGACGGTTTAAAAGTTAGGGAGGGAAAATTCTGGTAATAGTCAACAAATGGGAGCCAGAAATCTAGATACCAAGGCAGCGCATTGTTTTACACATGCTGTAACTTTTTCGTCGACCAAGATGTCCCATACCTCCATCCACCATTGTGCCAATACTGGCCCCATAAGAGCCTTCCACGATCGTGCTATTTATATTTTAGTTGCTAAAAATTGGTGTGTCGCCGATTGTGCTCTGCAACCCGATTTAGGGTACACATCTTCCACTGAGCACCGCGATAGGCCAACTAGTGGAGCCAGGGGTAAGTCCACTGCAGTTCTCTCCTTAATGTGAGACAGTACAGCAACCCAAAAAGTGTGGATCACATGACAGGACCACCACATATGAAAGTAGCTTCCCAAGGCCGCACCCCCTCCAGCAAGCCGAATTCAAAGCAGCATTCATTTTATGTAAAGTTAGCAGAGGCCGGTACCATCTGTAGCAAAGTTTATGCATACATTCTCTATTGGTTACACATCTACAGGAGGCGTGGTTTCTAGCCCAGATCTCTTCCCATAAATCCTCGACAGGAGGTCCCACATCCGCTTTCCAAATGGCAATGTAGGAGGATCTGACGGTTAGTAAGTTGCCTCCCAAAAATTTATAAAAGCATGAGATTCTACCCCCATCTATGCCATACTGTTGGGTACATTCCAATACTCTCACCTTCGCAGGTCACCTGGCTCCTCACAGTTGTGAAATCCAGTGCCGAATATGACCATATCTAAATCGTTCGCCTTCGGTTAGTGAGAATTGAGCCTTACATTCGGACACGAGAGAGGAGAGCCCTCCTGGTACAGCTGATGCAAGCTATGCAGACCCCCATTATGCCAATTTGAAAAACTATTCCCTAAGAATCCTGGGGAGAATTCTGCATTACCAAAGACTGGAGAGCACGGTCTGAAACCCGATTCACCCACTTCTTCATAAAAGCCACGTGCCAGTAATACAGCAAGATTTTTGTCGAGCTCAAGTGTGTGTCAGATCGGGGAGTTTAGTATTGTCGATAAAGGGTAAGAAAGATAACCGGCAGGAGGAGTTGGCTTTCTCAAGAGCTACCCATTTGGGAGGGGACCTCCAAGCCAAAATGTGCGTAACCCGAGCAGCCACATAATACCTGAGGAGGCCCAGAGCCGCCATTGCTCCCCTCCGGGCATCGCTTAAAACCTCAGCTTTTGGAACTCTAGGCTTTTTGCCCACCCAGATAAATTGTAGGACGCTACGCTGCAGCATACGTACTTCAAGATTGGGTATCTTAACTAGCAAGGCGTGACAAAGATACAAGAATCTGGGTAAAAGATTAATTTTTACTGCAGCGATTCGTCCCATCAGTGATATTTCCTGCTTACTCCAACGTTTAAGATCTTCGGCAAGATCCTTAAGCAACCCTGGGAAGTTGACCCAATATACATCCTGCGGGGAAACAGGAATCCTCACCCCCAGGTACTCAATAGTGTCAGATGCCCACGGAATCGACAGGTGGATCTCGCAGCGGCAATGACTTGCTTGGGCAATTGCACACTTATGGCAAGGATTTCTAGTAATTGACAGAGAAGCCAGTTCAAATCATCTTAATTCAGACATGACAGCCTCAAGGGAGGTTGGTATATTAGTTAACATGAGCAGGACAGCATCGGCATAAAGAGGCATTTTGTGTTGCACTCAAGCTACCTCAGTCCCTGTGATCTCCGAGTTGTCTCTGATCCTTTGCGCAAATGGCTCCATTACAAGAGCAAAAATCAAAGGAGACAGTGGACAACCCTGCTTAGTTCCATGAGCGATAGGGACAGGGGCAATTAACCCTTATTCGAGTAAAAGGTCAATGGTAGTTAGCCAACGGGCCAAATCCAAAAGCAAGCAGAACATCACAAAGGTAGGGCCAGTGCACTCTGTCGAATGCTTTAGTAGCATCCAGTGTGAGTATTCCCAAGGCAAGACTATCCCCTCCTGGCTAGGTCAAGGATTTCCAAGCCTCATCTGATGTTGTCTTGTGTGCTTCGCTTTGGAATAAACCCAGCCTGATCCGGATTTATCAGTTGGGGTAGAACCGTCCCCAACCTCGAGGCCAACACCTTAGAGTACAACTTGGCATCCAGGTTCAAAGAAATTGGCCTGTACGGGTGACAATCCTGTGTGGGATTCCCCAGCTTAAGTATTAAAATTGTAGTTGACTCCATCGAAGGAGTAACCCTCCCTAAATTCCGGGAACAAGTTGAATAAGTTAGTCAAAGGTTTGAGTAGTTGTGGTTGAAAAATCGTATAAACGATGCTGAGAAACCATCCGGACTAGGGGTCCTGTGTTTAAGAGAAACTATTGATATTGCCACCTCTTCCGTGGTTACAGGAGTATCTAAGGTCTCCTGACCAGTAGACGAGAGCCGATTTGGTAGTCTGGCGTAAGTCGCAGAGATGGGGGGGGGCGGGCCTGCTTCAGATTCTGTGGGTAAATATCATTCAGAAACCTTCCTTTTCGCCGATTCCTTGTACTGAATATTTATGTCTGAGTCTACCAGCACTGCTGTAGTATTTGTTGTATGTATGGCCTTCAATTTATGAACCAGAAATGTATTCACCATATTACCCATGGCATAATAAGATTGCTTAGCACGAATAATCGATTTGGCCGTATGTCCTGCTAAGTGTGCTTCTAGTTTATTTCGCGCTACCCGTAGGCCCTTCCTGGCCATGACAGAATTGAAATGCTTATGAAGCATTTCTGAAGCGCGCATCTCCCCCTAAAGTGCCTACCTTAGGGTTCTATTCCTATAAGTGCAAGCAGTTGTGTGAGCAATCAGTTCCCATCTAATCACTGCCTTCATAGGGTCGCATACCGTGGCAGTCGGAACGGTAGCAGTGCTATTTACCCTAAAGAAATCAGTTATTGCTTTAGTTACGGGGTCCTTTGAACACCAAATCTGAGAGGGCCGGGTCGTGCAGCTTCCATGGGGGCCTGCTAACGGGGGACAACCTATCAACTGAAAGTGTACACTCAACTGCTGTATGATCTGAGAGTACATGGGTAGCAATGAGTACCTCTGATACAAACGGAATCAGAAGGAACAAGTTACTTACCTGTAACTATTGTTCTCCAGAATGGGTCTGGCATGGATTCACATGCTCATGAATATTCCCCGTCGTCAGGCCGGGAATCAAAAAGAAAATACAGTTTCACTTTCACTTACAAACTGTCTTTCTCCGATAAACCAATCACTGAGCTCTGGGTCATACTGCCCCCAGCCAATGACTGCCCTTCCCCCTAAGCCCCTCCTCTGGCAGCCATCTTCAGATTTAATAGCCCATAAAGTGGCAGTATGACCAAGAAGAGCCACAGAGGGACAGGAGGGAGGGTTTGCATGTGAATCCATGCCAGACCCATGCTGGAGAACAATAGTTGCAGGTAAGCAACTTGTTCCTTCTCCAGCATGGGGTCTGGCATGGATTCACATGCTCATGAATAAAGAATACATAGCAGTACAACATTACACAACCACAGGAGGTGGCAAGGCTCAACAGAAGCAAATACTCTTCCCTCCGGAACAGGCTCACCTTCAAGCGAACAGGTTTGCGTAGCACTGCTTGGCCAACCCTGGACTCCTCTCTGGAATCCCTGTGGACGCAGTAGAATCTTGTAAAGGTGTGCGTGGACCTCCACGTAGCAGCCCTGCAGATGTCCAGCAGGGGCACACCAGACAGGAACGCCGTCGTCGCAGCGATCGCTCTGGTAGAATGGGGTCTCGGACGGCCGGGCAGCGGTTGGTTTGACAACCAGTGACCGTGTGTGATGCAGCCGGAGAGACACCTGAAGATGGAAGCCTTGGACAAGGCCTTCCCATGGTTCACAGGACCAAAGTTCATGAATGGTTGAGATGTCTTCCGGAAACACTTTGTGCGTACCACATAGAACTTCAGCGCACAAGCCACATCCAGCCAGTGCAAAGTCCTTTTAGCCGGCGACAAAGGTTTTGGAAAAAACACAGGCAACACCAAAGGCTTGTTGAGGTGGAATTCCGACAGAACCTTTGGCATGAAGCAGGGGTGCATCCGCAGCACCATCGTTGTGTTGTGAAAAGTCAGCTAAGGTTGTTCGCAGGAAAGGACCTGGACCTCACCTACCCTCCTGGCAGAGGTGATGGCCACGAGAAAAGCTGTCTTCCACGAAAGGAACTTGAGAGGGGCCTGATGCATATGCTTGAAGGGAGCCCCCATGATCCTCGTCAGCACCACGTTGAGTTCACACGCCGGGGTAGGTGCCTTCTCCGGTCGTAATGATCGAAACAGTCATTTGAGGAACTCCTTGACTAGAAGGTGGGACCAAAGAGAAGACCGTCCTGGAGACCTGGTGTAGCGGGAGATAGCCGCCAGAAGCACCTTGATAGAGGCGTGCGTCTGCCCTGCCTTGACCAAGTACAAGTACGGAAGAATCTGCGGAGCTAAGATATTCAGAGGGTTGGTCTTCTGCGTCCGGCACCACGTTGCAAAATGTTTGCACTTGTGCCCTTAGCAATGAAGAGGCGACAATGCTCTGGCCCTGGTAAGGACCTCCCTGCAGTCTGCCGGCAGCTCGTACACTCCAAACCCTAAGGTTGCAGGAGCCAAGCCTTCAGGTTCAGCGATCCTGTGTCGTGATGTAGGATTGCGCTTCCTTCTCTGGTGAGCAGATCCAAACCACCTGCAGCTTGACTGGGGGTAACACTGACAGGCTGAGAAGATCCGGTTACCAAATCTGACTCGGCCACGCCGGGGCGATGAGGATCATCTTGCATCGCCACCGTTTGAGTTGATTAATGACTCGCAGCTGGAGAGGCAACGGGGAAGAGGAATTCCGGCAGAACAGGCCTTCCCACAGAAAGGAAAACGCGTCCCCCATGCTCCTCGGCTGGTGGAACCTTCTGGCGAATCTCTGTCATTTGGAATTCATCGCTGTCGCAAACAGATCGATCTGGGGTCTGCCTCATTTGAGGAAGAGGTTGTTCACTTGATCATGTCGAAGTTCCCACTTGTGGCAAGAGCGCAGCTCCCTGCTGAGGGAGTCGGCAAAGGTGTTCTTGACTCCAGCCAGGTGAAAACGAATGAGGAACATCTCTTGGCTGACGGCCCAGTGCCACAAGTCCTGCGCCTCTCTGGAGAGCGCCGGGTATCTAGTACCTCCTTGCTTCCTGATGTAGAACATCGCGGTGGTATTGTGCGTGAAGACCCTCACCACCTTGCCCTTGAGTGACAGAAGGAACGACTAGAGGACCCGGAACACTGCCCGCAGCTCCAGGACATTGATGTGGAGAGCCCTCTCCTATGGTAGCCACAGGCCTCTGGCGTGGAGACGTCCGGTGTGGGCTCCCCAGCCCTCCAGGGACGCGTCTGTGGTGACTGTCTCTTGGTATGGGGGGATCTGGAAATCCGTGCCCCCGGCAATGCTGGAGCGCACGCCCCACCACCTTATCGCTCGACGGAACTCCTCGTCGAGAACAATCTTGTCTGCAAAGCTTCCAGACACCTGGATCCACCAAGCGTCCAGGAATTCCTGAAGGGGTCCTATCTGCAACCTGCAGAGCCGGATCAGGTTAACGGCGCTGGTGGAGCTGCCGGCGCCGTTAACCCTCTACCGCCTCATTACGAGGTCTGCTCGTGAGTCCCTCTAAGGACGTCTGGTAAAACCAGGCGTCCTTAGTGTGACCCGCTAGCAGACCAGGATGCTTACAACAGGCCCGTCATTAACGGGCCCGTGGTTAGCATACTCCCTATTCCCATTGAGCCCTATGGGGGCTCAAATGGGAATGGGGATGTACCGGGTCCGGGTTCCTGGAATGGTGGAATACCGGGCCCTCCAAGGCCGGAATGGCCCGGTATTTCCCCATTCCAGGAACCCGGATCCGGTACCCGGTATGGCGGTAGCCATGCCGCTAAAAGCGGCATGGCTACCTCCATACTCGTAATGAGGCCCATGTCTTAATCCACTTAATCATATGAGATTGAAATACACCAGTTAAGGTCTAGGGGAGTTCTAACAAAACAGATAGGTCTTCACGGCCTTCTGGAATGCCGGAAAGGTTTTAATCTCACAGTTTTCTCTGGGTAGTTTATTCCATGCTCTTGGACCGTAGACGCCGAATCTGCGGTCCCCTTTGCTCATATACCTGGTGTGGTGTATATGAAGCAGATTTTGATCTGCTGAGCGCAGTTGTCAGGTAGGAACATGTCTCCTGATTTTATCTGATAGATATCTTGTTCCTGTCTTGTTAACACACCTATAAACCAAGCAGAGTACCTTAAACTCAATTATCTCCTTTACTGCCAGCCAATGTAGGGCTCTTCTTAAGTTAGAGGTTGGAGCTGATTTTTTACCTATACGCCAGCCTAACCGCTGCATTTTGGGCCACCTGCAGTCTTCGCAACTGATAGGCTGGTATACCCGACAGCAATACATTTCCATAGTCTAACCTCGAGTTGACCAGAGTGCCAATGACTACCGCTCTGTCCTCATTCGCAATGAATGGTAGGATATGTTTCAGTAGGCGTAGTGAGTGGAAACCTGCTTGTACCTTCGCACTAACTTGAGCTCCACTTCCCATGTTATCCTCCCAGACACAGCCTACATTTTTTATTTTCTTGGAGAAATTCAGCTGTGTCCCCAGGAAACATAGGGAGTGTAAATGCTCCCTCTGCAGATTGTGCTTTGAAGCGAATAGAGTCTTTTCTGTTTTGCTGACATTCAGCAGTAGCTGGATCGCACACATCCAAGCCTGTATTTCTTGTAGGCACCGGTCAACTATTTCGTACTTCTCCTCTAGATTCTGTATCCTCAAGAACACCTGCGTATGAGTGAAACTGTATGCCGTGCTTCCTCAGAATGTCCATGAGTAGTTTAACATATAAATTAAAAATCAGTGGGGAGAGGGATGTCATGAACCATCAGACATGCCCCTTCTGGACCTCCTGGTCCTTGACGCGTCGGGGCTTACACTCTGTACTACTTCCAACATGGCCGTACACACAGAACGCTGCCTACCAGTCTTCACGTCCGAGGCAGCATGTTCTATAAAATGGCCATGCCCCCGCGGCCCGCGCGTCTCAACGCTACTGTTGCTGTGGCTAGACGTGTGCTCTGAAGTTCGCCTTGCGGAATTCTGTAGTTTCCTGATTCCTAGACCCTCCGCTTTCCCTCCTATCCTCCCTCCTCCTATTTAGCCTTCTTCCCGGATTCCGTGCACCCGCCTCCGAGTGCACTTCTCCTTTCCTGGTCTTCCTGGAGTTTCCTCATTTTTTCCCGGACGTTAAAGCTGAACGAACACTGGAAGCCGAAGACGGCAGAGCAGGCTTGTACAAGACCCGATCCGTACGGAAGAAAACTCCTCTGGATTCCATCAAGCAGCGAAAGCAGGTGAGAAAGGGGGAAACCTGTGACAAGGGACGATCCCTGCAGGACTCCACAGCTTTGTAATCCTGAATCTAACAAGAAATCTCCAAATCCTACTCTTTGTTCTCTTCTAGAGAGAAAAGATTCAAACCATTGAAGAGCTTGTTTCCCTACTCCACCCACTTCTCTCAGACGTTTCAGCAGGGTCCCATGGACAACCGTATCAAAGACGGCGGACAGGTCCAACATGACCAACAGGGACACGCCCCCCTGATCCGCCGTCTCCAATAGATAGTCCCAGACCGTCAGCAACGCCATCTCCATCCCAAAACCTGGTCGGAAGCCGGATTGCAGTGGATTGCAGATTCTCCTGATCCAGATGTTCCTGCAGCTGAGCTGTCACAATGTTTTCCAGAATTTTCGATGGCCATGACAATCCTGCCATTGGCCTGTAATTCTGGAAATTCTTAGGGTCTAAATTTGTTTTTTTTTAGCAGTGGCGTGACCACAGATTTCTTCAGAATCATCGGTACTACCCCTGATGTAAGAGATTTGTTAACACATTTTGTGATAAATGGGGTAATATCTGGAGCTATTAGTTTAGCTACTGAAGATAGAATAACGAAGAGTACATCATTAGTAGCCTTCAACGCGGAGAGCAAGGTGCAGACCCTTTCCTCAGATACTTTCGTAAACATAAATAGCTTCTGATCCGCCCCAGTGTCTTCATCATGAGATATGCATTCTGGGCTAATCTCCTCTGTTACTTCCAGATCCTCTTGGGGATGTAATGGTTTAATTTCCATAATCTTTCCTTGTATTAGCTCTATTTTATTTATAAAGTAATTATTAAAAGCATCCGCCTGTGCTTGTGATGATTCAGGTGCTGCTGACGCGCACCCAGGATTTGCTAACTGGGAAATAGCAGCGTACAATTCCTGTGGCCTGTTCATGACTTTGTCAATTTTCCCTGTTATAAATTTAGCTTTGGCATCAAAAATGGCTTTTCCATATTCTCTTCAGGCGCTCTTGACCTGTTCTAAAATGCTCTCTGTACGATGTCTTCTCCATTTTTTTCTCGAAAGATCTCACCTGTACCCTTTTCTTGGCCAAATCTGGCGAAAACCAGGGGTTACATGGCTTTGTTTTGTTGGAGAGGGGCCTGTACATTAAATAGCATAGCCATGATTTACATGCCTTTATTGAAGAACTCCTCACATGGAAGAGCCTCTTCAATCTGTGCCAAAGCATGTTTCAGAGTTTCCCCTGAGATTTTCAATAAATCTTTCAGCTTGTGGAACTCCCCCATCCAATTTTCCGTGTGCACTTCCAGAGTTTTCTTATGCATTCTCAGTTCAAATACTATGGCATAGTGGTCTGTCCATGATATTGCGATTGTCTCAACATAACAAATTATCTTCCCTCGATATAGCAGGACATCAAGACAATGGTCCTGGCAATGTGAGGGGGATGATGCTAAAAGTTCCAAAGCATGGGCTTCCAGGGTCTCCTTTAATTCTCTCCCATCCCCAGATGTCACCTCCTCAGCCCATATATTGAAGTCCCCCAAACATAACAGCTTGTCATGCTTATTCCCCGTGTCTGCCAGAAAGAATTCTAATTTCTCCAGGAAAGCCTGTGCTGGGCCAGGAGGTCGATAACCAAAGAGAATTTTTATAGTTTTATTTGGAGAACACTGAATAGAAGCATGCCCCATCTGACTTGATGGTCCGCACCGTGGCAGTCTTCAGTGTCAACAGCCATTGCACCTTGCCCAGCATGGCCACTATCCTCTCTTCCAAGGGGGCGGTCAGGCAGGAGACCAAGTTGAGCCTGGCCCCCAGAAATAGCACGTTCTGCGATAGTATCAAGCAGGAATTTGGATAGTTGACGGAGAACCCCAGATCTGTCATCAGCTGGACGGTCCTCTCCGTGTGTTGAACTGCTACTTCCCTGGACTTGGCGCGGATGAGTCAGTCATCAAGGTATGCAGATGGGCCGCCACTGGTGCCATGCACTTTTGTGAACACCCTGGGTGCCGAATTCAGTCTGAAGGGAAGGGCCTTGAACTGGTAGTGCCTTCCCTGTACTACGAAGCACAGGACCTTCCGATGCTTCTCGTGAATGGGGATGTGGAAGTATGCATCCTCCAGATCCAGCGACGACAAGAAGTCCTCTTCCTCCAGTTGGCCAAGCACGTGCTGCAACATGACCATCATGAACTTTTGGGACTTGAGGTATTTGTTAAGGCGCCGCAAGTCTAGAATGGGCCTCCAGCCCCCAGTCTTCTTCAACAAGAAGTATCTGCAGTAGGCTGCGGAGCCCGCAGTCACATCGGAACCAGCTCTATAGCCCCCTTTTTTAATATGGCCCGTACTTCCCGCAGGAGCGGAGGGATGTGCTGCTCCTGTCGGGCCACCAGTGGTATCCGCGGACACTTCTGCTGGAACTCTAGAGAGTGTCCGTGGGTGGGAGCGTCCAGCACCCATCGGTCGGTGGAGATCTTTTCCCACTCGTTGGACCAGGTCAGCCCCTTTTGCCTTCGAAAGGGCTGTCGCCACCAGCTCGATCCTCAAGGATGACTTAGTCTGGACCACCTGGGCCTTCAGGGGCAGGTTGGACACCTTTCCATGCGCCTTGGTCTTCTCCGGCTTTTCCCACAGCTTCCCTGGGTTAACCGATTTCCTCTTTGAGGAGGAGCTGGAGCTATGACTAGCGATGGAGGCAGATGGCGAAGATGAACGTGCGCTGCGTATCGTGGTACCCACTTGTGCGGAAACCCAGACGGAAACAAACTTGCGGTACTTGGCCTTGTCTTGGGCCCCCGCGGATCGAGCACCCTCAAAGGACTTAGGAGCCAGCTCTTTGGACCGGCCGGTCCTGGGTAAGGCATGCCCCTGCTTGCCGCACAGGGTAGAGGCCTTGGCGTTAAGCCATGCCACCAACCTACTGTGACTGTCCTTGATGGTTCGCTTGGAGAACCCAAGGCAGATTTCACAATATGCTTCGCTGTGGTCCGGATGGAGACAGTAGAGGCACTGAGAGTGTTTGTCCTCCACAAACAAGTTCCTCAATCCGCAGCTGGAGCAGAGCTTGAAGAGGGAGCCTCCCTCATTCTTCTCCTCCGACATGGTCCGGAGTGCGATGTAGGCCCAATGGCGTTCTGGAATCTTCCATGAAACTCTTTCATGAAATTCTTGCCCTTAAGGGGCGTTGAAAGACGCCGAGAAACAGATCCCTGCTTGCCGGTCAAAGGAACGAAAGAACACACAGGCTCTATTTGACAACGATAGAAACTTTTTATCGAAAAAGCGCAAAAACGTAGAAAAGCTCTCTGAGCACAACACGAGGACTCCCAACACTTGAACGTGCGGTAAAAATGTGAAGATGGCTGCCAGTGGAGGGGCTTAGGGAGAGGGCAGTCATTGGCTGGGGACAGTATGACCCAGAGCTCAGTGTTTGGTGTATAGAAGAAAGACAGTTTGTAAGTGCAAGTCAAACAGTTTATTCTTTTACCGAGGATTCCCGGACTGACAACGGGGAATATTCACGAGCATGTGAATCCATGCCAGAACCCATGCTGGAGAAAGGAAGATATGAGCCAGAGATTGATCCTTGAGAAAGTCCTATATGCGTGTAAAATGTGTGTTGTCAAGTGTTGTTGTAGCCTCCACAAGTAAACCAGATTCATTTCCCTCAGAACTTTAATTAAAGACTGGGCCAGTTTAAAGTCTGTAGCAGAGGGTGGGTGTGATTAATCATGGGGTCAGGTACTACATTATAATCCCCCTACCCCCACCACCAAGATCACTTGTCCATCTGCAAAAGCAGTCCTTTCCGACAGAAAGTCCACCAGGAATCCACCCTGCTTCTCACTGGCGGAATAAAGAGATATGACAGTAAACAGATGACCGCCTAACAAGCCCTTGACCCCCTATAAAATGACCCCCCCACGGGTCATTCTTCTCTCCCAACTCAACAAAGATCCCTGTTCCACCTTTATTAGTACTGAAATAGGCAAGATATTGTTTAGCAAAGTGTCTATTGCGCAGTCTACGAAAATCAGTGTGACACAGGTGCGTCTCCTGTAACAAGGCTATGGAACATTCCTGGTCCCTCAATCTCTGCAACACAGATTTAAGGGGGAGTTCAATCCGTGCACATTAAGAGCAAGTTCTTTAACTCTGGCCCAACGGGGAGTCCGCTAACACGACCTCAGTGATAAGTGGAAATAAGAGATAAGCTTAAACTAAGCAGGTGTCACACTCTACAAGTAGCGAACTGATCATGACTCTTACCATCCCGCATCCAATTTTACCTCAACATTTACGAGAACCCTTCCAAAAAGGCCCATCCCACACCCACCAACAAGAAAGACTCGTATAAAAATAAAAACGGTTCAGAAAAGGAGCTATTATCACAGACCGGGGCTATTGCCTGCTGTCGCCAGACCAAAACACAGTTACAAATCAATAGAGAGAATATTCATGCCATCGCCAAGTCCATCCGCTCACAGAGTCTAGATCGTCCAAACAGTTAAAGTGAGGAGAACCATCTTGAGGAAACCTGTGGAGAACCATCTCCGGTTCCGGAAGCACCTCAAGACCTTCCTCTTTGCTTCTGCCTTTGCCCCCCTGTCCCCTGCTGATTCTACATTCCCTCAGCACCATGCACCTGGCCACCCTCTTTCCTCCGGGCCCAGGTACCTGCTCCTCTTGCCACCCGCATGCACTGCCTCCGAGCCACCCCTTGCACTGGGGTCTGTATCTGTACCCATACAGCCCCTACCCCTTTGTTTTGCTCTTCCTGCACTTATCAGACCTACCCAGCCTGCTGCCTTAAACCCAGCACTGCCACTTGCTGGCTGCACTCCCTCTGTTTGTTTCCTTTTTATTTATTAATTTATTTATTATTATTTGTTTTTTTTCCTCCTTGCTCCGCACTCTCCTTTTGATCCCCCTTCCATGCACTTCTCCCTCTCCCCCTCTACCCTGCACTTACTCGTTCTCAATGTCACTGGGCCTAGTAAGATCGTTGTTTTTGTTTCTCCTCTGTTCCCCTTCCCTTGCCTTGTCACGCTCTGAAACACTTGTGTATGAGCGCGATAGAAATAAAATATCAATTTCAATTTCAACCAGAACCTATAGAGATAAGTAAAAAAAAAAGCATCCAGAACTACTTCACCTGTGTGGGGCCAATCACCTTCATTTTACTCCCGAGTGGCCCCCAGGGTTTCGTGCCTTACCAGCTCTTGACCACAATCGCCTCTGTGGCTTAGGGACCCAACCTCATGAGGGCCAGATGGCCATGATGACAGTAAATCCTAAGCATCCTGATGTGATGTTATTGACCAATGTTTCCCCTCCATAGTGAAGAACAGAGCAGTGGAGAAGCCCCATCTGAAATGAATACCATTCTCCCTGAGCCACACAGTAAGTGGACAAAGCATCCTGCGCCTCTGGATTGTGAAAGTCGCCAGATCCTGGGATATCTGAAGGTCGGCACCCCGAAAAGTGAAGGCTGGTCTGCACGTGCTGCTTCCATGATGCGCTGCTTAAACGTGAGGAAATTGACACTACTGAGAACATCAGGTGGCTGGCTTGATCCATCCGAGAGAGACCCTCAAAGACTATGGGTATGGTTCAGTTCCACCTTGGCATCCTCAGACAGTCAGAGAGGAGACCGGAAGAAGGTGCAGACCTAATTCAGCAAATCTGAGTCACTTACAGATCTAGGTATGCTGCGTAGCCTGACATTGTTACGTCGTGAATGATTGTCGATGTCCTCCTGCTTGTGTTCCAGGGCCTCACACCTCGGAAGGCATTGGTAAGCATCGCAAGACTCCAAGGTTTGCTCAGAAAGAGTCCTCAATGTCCCTATTACACTGTTCTGCCTCCGTCACGCGTTTGTCAATTGTCACAACTTTAGAGGAGAGCTCGGCAACACTGTTTTGGAGTGCCCGCTTCAGTTCCCTCAGCAGGTTAGCCAGATCCCGTTTGGTAGCTGGTAGAGCCATGTCCTCTCCCCTCTCCTGGGGACACTGCACCAGCAGGACAGAGTTGTCAATCTTCTTAGGTCCTTCACAGGCATGTACCAAGCATGCAATATCACCATCTGTAGGGGTATTTCCCCTCTTTGCCATCACAGCCTCCAGGTAACAAATCCAGGGACCGCAGGTAGCCCAAGCTCCAATAAAGAAAGATCAGGCAGTATGTGATCTGTGCACAGGGACTGAGGGGTCTTAACTACAATGCTCGTGAAGAGAGATAAGGCAGCATGTAATCCATGCACAGGGACTCCAACAGATACCACTATCACCCATGTAGTAAGAGTCACCGCACACCCAGGCACCACACACAAGACCAACCAAAGCCCTCAAGGAGATGCTCCGTATGCATCAAGCAATGAGTCAGGCATATGGCAAGTCCTCACGGGAAGCCTCCAACTGCCAGAGCACTCACCAGCTGGGCAGAAAGCATGTAATTCAAGGCAGCTCCCAAAGGAAGAGAGGAGAAAGATGCAGAGAAAAAACAACAGGTACCCCAAAGGAAAAGCTTGGGTCAGACAGCTTAGTGCAAGTTACAGTCCCAGACCCACGCATCTCTACCCTGGAGAAGAGGGTCAGCTGCTCAGTTTATGGCGAGCAAGGGTTGCAGGCGCCATGTTGGAGTTGGTGTGGTCCCCGCTCCGCTGATTCCAGGATTCCCAACCCTGTCCAGCGAGGGCTGCGGGTGCCGAAACTCGGTCCCTGCATGCCTCGAGGCTTCACCTAGCCAGAGTGAGGATTTCTAGGCTCTGGCGACACTTATGACGGCGCCATTAACACTGAAGGCCCGGCGATGTCCGGAGACTGTTAAGGAGGCATCCGTGTGTGGGCCTCCTAAGCCACACCCCCCCTCAATAACTTTTAAACATGTTTCACAATGGATATTTAAGAAGCAAATGGTTGTAAATTTGTACCAATACGCATCTTTTTTTTATTTTGGATAAAATCTTATTATTGGTTCACGGTCTGCTACAGAAATAGAGAATTTCACCTTTGGCTCTTACCCACCTTTAAAGACAGCAAAGATCAAAAGAAAAAAACCTCTCCAAACATCAACCATGCCACCCAACGTTGCTAATCCATACAGTGACTAAACCAGTTTTACATTTTAGAAAGAAATCAACACAGAAATTCTCACCACATTAAACAACTATTCCAAGGTCAAAAATGAGGTAGAAGGGATTAAGGAAAAAGAGTTATGAAGGAAAAAAAGGCAAGGCACTTAAACCTTTCCTGGAAGAAGAGGAACAACAAAAAGAACAGGAACATAAACATACCCGTACAGCCATACCCCCCACTTGCTGAAGTTAGTGTCTGTGCTACACTTCATAGCCACGGGCACATACCAACACACTGTGGGTGAACTGCATGGGATATTGCAACCCTGTTTTTCGCGTGTCCTGTTTCAGGTTGGAGACCACATCATCCTACTCAGGACTGCTGACCAGGTCAATGCCACTAAAATTGCCTTCCATGCCCTTGCAGGCATGACTGGATCTCTCTTCTGCCTTTGACATAGTCAACCATGCCATCCTGCTCAGCTGTCTCCGTGATCACTGATCAAGCCCTGGCTTGGCTGACCTCTCTCCTCTCCGATCGACACTCCCAGGTCTAACTAGGATCCTTGCTCTCCTCTATCTCTACCTGTGGTGTTCCCCAGGGGTCTAACCTCTCTCCCTGGCTGTTCAATTAATACCTGGCACTTCTTGCCCACCGCATTGCTGCTCTCTGCCCGAACTTTCAGTGCTATGTGGATGACACTCATTTCAGGCTCCCTTCTGCCACCTCTTCTCCCTTTCTCATCTCTGACTGTCTGTCCGCTATCCAGGTGTGGTGCGTCGCCAACGACATCTGCCTTAATGCCAGTAAGACAGAGATTCTCCTCATCGGCACACCTGCTCCCTCCTTTACTGTCGCTCTCTGGCCAGCCTCTCTTGGACCGCTTTCTGCTCCCACCTGTGAGGCTAAAAACCTCGGGGTCATCTTCGACTCACCACTCTCCTCCTCTCCTGACATCTCTGACATCTCTAAGAAGTCACACTACCAGCTACACCTCCTCAGAGGTATTCTTCCTTTCCTCTCCTTCTTCCAGAAGTTCACTGTCTCTAGAGCTCTGGTTCTCTCTAGGCTGCACTACTGCCTCTTTCTTAATCTGCCTGCTTCTACTCTGCAACTCATCCAGAACAGGACTGCAAGGCTTGTCTTTGGCCTCAAGCCCAGGGATCGTATCTCTCCAGGACTGAAATCTCTGCAATGGCTCCCAGTGGCTGCGAGGATTAAGTTGAAAACCCTCTGCATTGTCCACAAGGCATTCTGAGGCTTGGGGCCTCAATACCTTCAACTCTCTCTTCCTAAATATCTTCCTTGTCGAGCTCCTCGCTCACCCGCCTCGAACTCCCTCAGGGTCAGTCGCTTCTCCAAGCAACGAGTTTGTGGTAAATCTCTTTCTTCTGCTGGGGCCTCCCTCTGGAACAGCCTCCCTGAAACTTGAGGAGAACGAGCTCCAGTTCCGGAAGGACCTCAAGATCTTCCTCTTTGATTCTTTTCTCCCCCTTTCCCCTGCTGAACTCCTGACTGAAACTGCATTGGTCACCTGGCTACCCTCTGATCTCGGGCCCAGGTACCCTCCCCCGCCAGTTGCACACCTGCACTGCCTCCCAGGCAACAGCTGCACTTGGGTGGCTGTTTCTGTATCCCTACAGTCCCCTACAAGCTCTTGACACTTGATGTCTGCACTTACCCCTGCACTTGCCACAAGCTGGCTGCACGTTTACCTTTTTTTAAAATTTAATTTATTTTTTACTGTGGATCCTATGTATTGCACAGCCACCTCCTCCCCCGCACTTTTCCCTTTCCCCCCTCCCCTGCACTTACGCGATCTCAATGTCACCTGGCCTAGTAAGACCATTGTCTTTGTTTTCCCTTTGTTTCCCCCCCCTTGCCTAATCGCGCCTTGAAACACTTGTGTATAGGCGCGTTATAAATCCCATATTATATCATAGGTGTATTGGACGGAATACATGTGGAGCTGGTGGCCAGGCATGCTGTGGAGGCAGTCTACTGGAACAGAAAACTATCACTCACTGAACATGCAGATGGTGTGTGATGCCCGCCACCTTATCACCCACTGCTGTGCCAGATGTCCTGGTTCAACCCATGACTCCACGGTGCTGCGCAACTCCACGCTGCCTGGGTACATGGCACGTCACAGTGGACTGTGTAACTGGATGCTGGGTGAATGTAACTACAAGGGCATGTGCACTGTTGAATTATGGGCAGGTATAACACCGATCAGCAGTGGCTGTGCGCAGTGTATGCATTCCTTTATTTGTTGTTCAAATATTCTGCGCTCATGCAAATAGCAAAACACCCTGAAAGCGCACAGAGGGCAGACAGGGTGGGTAAAGGGGAAGGTAGACCATGAATTAGAGCAAGGATCAATAATTGCTACAATAGTGCAACAAGTAATGATAAAAAAAAGTAAGGGTAGACAAACCTACTATTGCTAGTGAGTGCATTGAACGTGCAAGTGTAGAGGGGGAAATCAAGGTGCAACACAGTAATAGCATGCGTGAGTGCAAGGGCTTGACATGTGTGTCTCAATTGAAGAAAATGATCCAGTGCATGCGTAACAACATCCATTCCGTACACCAATACGAAAATCACTACATGTACCAGAACGCACCCAACCAAAGTGACAAAAAAGAAGCACAAACACAGTCAAGAAAACCCACACCACCTGATGCAAAGACAGAGAATAGATATGCTCCCACCCACATACCACCATTGGCCTGCACGCCAATTACCCAGGTCCCCTGCCTGTTAGAAGTGCACAATCACATATGCTTTGGATTGGAATTTTAAATGATTCACAGTACATATCTATGATTTAGTGCCACAGACATAATAGTATTATTGCATTGTAACACAATTATAACACATACATCAGTTCCCTTTGTGTGAGTTGTACTGAAAGGGTCAGAGGTCATGTTAGCTGCTGCAAAATGGGCCAATTCATGGTCTCCTGTCATGTGAGCCTAGGATGGAAATAGAGTTCAGCTTGGAGTCCTAGAACAACGATAGTGAGAGCATGCACTCCCATATATTCCCACAGACAAGGATACTTTGCAAGGCCAATTTCTAAAACAATCTTCATGGCAGAAGCCATGGTTGATGAGAGATGCTGGGCTAATTGGGTGGGGAGGTAATGTCCAGTCCACCTCCTGGCACCTGGGTTTGAGTTTACGTGCTGATAAGTGAATCGAATGTTACAGACATGGCACGAGCGTGCCAACCAATTGTAGAGGGCCTTATAGTTTGAAGACCAATGATAAACTGTGTACTTTACAAGTTTTAAGAGGTAGGCATAAGTTTTCCACCTGACAGTGGGCAGCAAATCCCAATCCTAGTCCCTATGCAATGTATACTTACTTGTTCCCCTTAAGCCTATCACAGCCTTTGATAGATTTCCTATTATTTCCCATGCAGTATGACATCACGTCTGACGTATTCTTTGCATATAAGGATGTTTTTTTGAGAAAATCGTCAAGAGCCTGAGCGAACGTCCGTTGATGTCCGTTGTAACCGCCCTGTTTTGGATAATTGTTAATAAAACAGTACCTTTGCCATCTTCCCGAGTTGGTTCCATTATTTGGACTGGTAGCGGTGCGGATGGTTGAAAAAGATCCAAACTAGTTTGTCTCCAGTGTTTCGGACGATCCGGCATCGTCCGCCATTAGCCGGAAGATCACAGGGTTTCCTGTGGGGAGCGGCGGATAGAATTAAATTTGCAATAGGTGTGTTTGGGCCATGATATCTTGCACCCCCACTATCAAAAGGTATCCGGGCGTCCAGGGAGGGGTTAGATTGTGCATCTACATTGATTGGGAACAGATTAAACATAAAACAGGATGACCACTTGTGTCAGTGTGAGTTTACCCCAGGGAGGTAGGGGATGCGAATTACCATAGGTGTGTTCAGGCCATGATATATTGCACCCCCCACAATCAAAAGGTATGGGGGTGTTCCGGGAGGGGCAATGGGACGCCTCTACATTGGTTAGGACCAGAGTAAACATAAAACAGGATGACCACTTGCGCTAGTGTGAAATACTACAAGAGAAATAGGGGATGCGAATTACCATAGGTGTGTTCAGGCCATGACATCTTGCACCCCCCACAATCAAAAGGTATGGGGGTGTTCCGGGAGGGGCAATGGGACGCCTCTACATTGGTTAGGACCAGAGTAAACATAAAACAGGATGACCAAATGCGCTAGTGTGAGTTTACCCCAGGGAGGTAGGGGATGCGAACTACCATAGGTGTGTTCAGGCCATGACATCTTGCACCCCCCACAATCAAAAGGTATGGGGGTGTCCAGGGAGGAGTTAGATGGTGCATCTACATTGATTGGGACCAGAGTAAACATAAAACAGGATGACCATTTGCACTAGTGTGAATAGCCCCAAGAGAAATAGGGGATGCAAATTACCACAGGTGCATTCAGGCCATGATATCTTGCACCCCCCACAATCAAAAGGCATGGGGACTCCAGGGAGGGGTTAGACTGTGCATCTACATTGATTGGAACCAGATTAAACATAAAACAGGATGACCACGTGCGCTAGTGTGAGTTAACCCCAGGGAGGTAGGGGATGCAAACTACCATAGGTGCATTCAGGCCATGACATCTTGCACCCCCCACAATCAAAAGGTATGGGGGTGTCCAGGGAGGGGCTAGGTGATGACTCTACATTGATTGGGACCAGATTAAACATACAGCCGGATGACCATGTGCGCTAGTGTGAGTTAACCCCAGGGAGGTAGGGGATGCGAACTGCCACAGGTGTATTCAGGCCATGATATCTTGCACCCCCCACAATCGAAAGGTATGGGGGTGTTCCGGGAGGGGTTAGTGGATGCCTCTACATTGGTTAGGACCAGAGTAAACATAAACCAGGATGACCACTTGCGCTACTGTCAATAGCCCCAAGAGAAATAGGGGATGCAAATTACCATAGGTGCATTCAGGCCATGATATCTTGCACCCCCCACAATCAAAAGGCATAGGGGTCTCCAGGGAGGGGCTAGGAGACGCCTCTATATTGGTTAGGACCAGATTAATCATACAGCAGGATGACCACGTGCGCTAGTGTGAGTTAACCCCAGGGAGGTAGGGGATGCGAATTACCATAGGTGTGTTCAGGCCATGATATCTTGCACCCCCACAATCAAAAGGCATGGGGGTCTCCAGGAAGGGGTTAGATGGTGCATCTACATTGATTGGGACCAGAATAAACATAAAACAGGATGACCACTTGCACTAGTGTGAATAGCCCCAAGAGAAATAGGGGGTGCAAATTACCATAGGTGCATTCAGGCCATGATATCTTGCACCCCCCACAATCAAAAGGAATGGGGGTCTCCAGGGAAGGGTTATATGGTGCATCTACATTGATTGGGACCAGAGTAAACATAAAACAGGATGACCAAATGCGCTAGTGTGAGTTTACCCCAGGGAGGTAGGGGATGCGAACTACCATAGGTGTGTTCAGGCCATGACATCTTGCACCCCCACAATCAAAAGGTATGGGGGTGTCCAGGGAGGGGCTAGGTGATGCCTCTACATTGATTGGGACCAGATTAAACATACAGCAGGATGACCACGTGCGCTACTGTGAGTTAACCCCAGGGAGGTAGGGAATGCGAATTACCATAGTTGTGTTCAGGCCATGATATCTTGCACCCCCCACAATCAAAAGGCATGGGGGTCTCCAGGGAGGGGTTGGATGGTGCATCTACATTGATTGGGACCAGAGTAAACATAAAACAGGATGACCATTTGCACTAGTGTGAATAGCCCCAAGAGAAATAGGGGATGCAAATTACCACAGGTGCATTCAGGCCATGATATCTTGCACCCCCCACAATCAAAAGGCATGATGGTCTCCAGGGAGGGGTTAGATGGTGCATCTACATTGGTTGGGACCAGATTAAACATAAAACAGGATGACCACTTGCGTCAGTGTGAGTTAACCCCAGGGAGGTAGGGGATGCAACCTACCATAGGTGCATTCAGGCCATGATATCTTGCACCCCCCACAATCGAAAGGTATGGGGGTGTTCCGGGAGGGGTTAGGGGACACCTCTACATTGGTTAGGACCAGAGTAAACATAAACCAGGATGACCACTTGCGCTAGTGTCAATAGCCCCAAGAGAAATAGGGGATGCAAATTACCATAGGTGCATTCAGGCCATGATATCTTGCACCCCCCACAATCAAAAGGCATAGGGGTCTCCAGGGAGGGGCTAGGGGACGCCTCTATATTGGTTAGGACCAGATTAAACATACAGCAGGATGACCACGTGCGCTAGTGTGAGTTAACCCCAGGGAGGTAGGGGATGCGAACTACCATAGGAGTATTCAGGCCATGATATCTTGCACCCCCCACAATCGAAAGGTATGGGGGTGTTCCGGGAGGGGTTAGAGGATGCCTCTACATTGGTTAGGACCAGAGTAAACATAAACCAGGATGACCACTTGCGCTACTGTCAATAGCCCCAAGAGAAACAGGGGATGCAAATGACCATAGGTGCATTCAGGCCATGATATCTTGCACCCCCCACAATCAAAAGGCATAGGGGTCTCCAGGGAGGGGCTAGGAGACGCCTCTATATTGGTTAGGACCAGATTAATCATACAGCAGGATGACCACGTGCGCTAGTGTGAGTTAACCCCAGGGAGGTAGGGGATGCGAATTACCATAGGTGTGTTCAGGCCATGATATCTTGCACCCCCACAATCAAAAGGCATGGGGGTCTCCGGGAAGGGGTTAGATGGTGCATCTACATTGATTGGGACCAGAATAAACATAAAACAGGATGACCACTTGCACTAGTGTGAATAGCCCCAAGAGAAATAGGGGGTGCAAATTACCATAGGTGCATTCAGGCCATGATATCTTGCACCCCCCACAATCAAAAGGCATGGGGGTCTCCAGGGAAGGGTTAGATGGTGCATCTACATTGATTGGGACCAGATTAAACATAAAACAGGATGACCAAATGCGCTAGTGTGAGTTTACCCCAGGGAGGTAGGGGATGCGAACTACCATAGGTGTGTTCAGGCCATGACATCTTGCACCCCCACAATCAAAAGGTATGGGGGTGTCCAGGGAGGGGCTAGGTGATGCCTCTACATTGATTGGGACCAGATTAAACATACAGCAGGATGACCACGTGCGCTACTGTGAGTTAACCCCAGGGAGGTAGGGAATGCGAATTACCATAGTTGTGTTCAGGCCATGATATCTTGCACCCCCCACCAATCAAAAGGCATGGGGGTCTCCAGGGAGGGGTTGGATGGTGCATCTACATTGATTGGGACCAGAGTAAACATAAAACAGGATGACCATTTGCACTAGTGTGAATAGCCCCAAGAGAAATAGGGGATGCAAATTACCACAGGTGCATTCAGGCCATGATATCTTGCACCCCCCACAATCAAAAGGCATGGGGACTCCAGGGAGGGGTTAGACTGTGCATCTACATTGATTGGAACCAGATTAAACATAAAACAGGATGACCACGTGCGCTAGTGTGAGTTAACCCCAGGGAGGTAGGGGATGCAAACTACCATAGGTGCATTCAGGCCATGACATCTTGCACCCCCCACAATCAAAAGGTATGGGGGTGTCCAGGGAGGGGCTAGGTGATGACTCTACATTGATTGGGACCAGATTAAACATACAGCCGGATGACCACGTGCGCTAGTGTGAGTTAACCCCAGGGAGGTAGGGGATGCGAACTACCATAGGTGCATTCAGGCCATGACATCTTGCACCCCCCACAATCAAAAGGTATGGGGGTGTCCAGGGAGGGGTTAGATGCTGCATCTACATTGATTGGGACCAGATTAAACATAAAACAGGATGACCACTTGCACTAGTGTGAATAGCCCCAAGAGAAATAGGGGATGCAAATTACCATAGGTGCATTCAGGCCATGACATCTTGCACCCCCGACAATCAAAAGGTATGGGGGTGTCCAGGGAGGGGTTAGATGGTGCATCTACATTGATTGGGACCAGATTAAACATAAAACAGGATGACCACTTGCACTAGTGTGAATAGCCCCAAGAGAAATAGGGGATGCAAATTACCATAGGTGCATTCAGGCCATGATATCTTGCAGCCCCCACAATCAAAAGGTATGGGGGTGTTCCGGGAGGGGGTAGATGGTGCCTCTACATTTGTTGGGACCAGATTAAACATAAAACAGGATGACCACTTGCGCTAGTGTGAATAGCCCCAAGAGAAATAGGGGATGCAAATTACCATAGGTGCATTCAGGCCATGATATCTTGCACCCCCCACAATCAAAAGGCATGGTGGTCTCCAGGGAGGGGTTAGATGGTGCATCTACATTGGTTGGGACCAGATTAAACATAAAACAGGATGACCACTTGCGTCAGTGTGAGTTAACCCCAGGGAGGTAGGGGATGCAACCTACCATAGGTGCATTCAGGCCATGATATCTTGCACCCCCCAAAATCGAAAGGTATGGGGGTGTTCCGGGAGGGGTTAGGGGACACCTCTACATTGGTTAGGACCAGAGTAAACATAAACCAGGATGACCACTTGCGCTAGTGTCAATAGCCCCAAGAGAAATAGGGGATGCAAATTACCATAGGTGCATTCAGGCCATGATATCTTGCACCCCCCACAATCAAAAGGCATAGGGGTCTCCAGGGAGGGGCTAGGGGACGCCTCTATATTGGTTAGGACCAGATTAAACATACAGCAGGATGACCACGTGCACTAGTGTGAGTTAACCCCAGGGAGGTAGGGGATGCGAACTACCATAGGTGTATTCAGGCCATGATATCTTGCACCCCCCACAATCGAAAGGTATGGGGGTGTTCCGGGAGGGGTTAGAGGATGCCTCTACATTGGTTAGGACCAGAGTAAACATAAACCAGGATGACCACTTGCCGTAGTGTGAATAGCCCCAAGAGAAATAGGGGATGCAAATTACCATAGGTGCATTCAGGCCATGATATCTTGCACCCCCCACAATCAAAAGGTATGGGGGTGTTCCGGGAGGGGCTAGGGGGATGCCTCTATATTGGTTAGGACCAGAGTAAACATAAAACAGGATGACCACTTGCGCTAGTGTGAATTACCCCAAGAGAAATAGGGGATGCAAATTACAATAGGTGCATTCAGGCCATGATATCTTGCACCCCCCACAATCAAAAGGTATGGGGGTGTTCCGGGAGGGGGTAGATGGTGCCTCTACATTTGTTGGGACCAGATTAAACATAAAACAGGATGACCACTTGCGCTAGTGTGAATAGCCCCAAGAGAAATAGGGGATGCAAATTACCATAGGTCCATTCAGGCCATGATATCTCGCACCCCCCACAATCAAAAGGCATGGTGGTCTCCAGGGAGGGGTTAGATGGTGCATCTACATTGGTTGGGACCAGATTAAACATAAAACAGGATGACCACTTGCGTCAGTGTGAGTTAACCCCAGGGAGGTAGGGGATGCAACCTACCATAGGTGCATTCAGGCCAGGATATCTTGCACCCCCCACAATCGAAAGGTATGGGGGTGTTCTGGGAGGGGTTAGGGGACACCTCTACATTGGTTGGGACCAGATTAAACATAAAACAGGATGACCACTTGCGTCAGTGTGAGTTAACCCCAGGGAGGTAGGGGATGCGAACTACCATAGGTGTACTCAGGCCATGATATCTTGCACCCCCCACAATCAAAAGGTATGGGGGTGTCCAGGGCGATGTTAGATGGTGCCTCTACTTCGTTTGGGACCAGATTAAACATAAAACAGGATGACCACTTTTGTTAGTGTGAGCTAACCCCAGGGAGGCAGGGGATGCAAAATGACTATAAGTGCATTCAGGCCATGATATCTTGCACCCCCACAATCAAAGGGTATGGAGGTATCCAGGGAAGGGCTAGGTGGTGCCTCTACATCATTTGGGACCAGAGTAAACATAAAACAGGATGTGTGTTACAGGTTTTGTGAATTACCATAGTTGCGTTCAGGCCATGATATCATGCACCCCAACAATGAAAAGGTATGGGGGTGTCAAGGGAGGAGGTAGGTGGTGCCGATACATTGGTAGGGACCAGATTAAACGTTAAACAGGATGACGACTTGTGTCATTGTGAGTTAACCCCAGGGAGACGGGATGCAAATTACCATAATACATGTAGGGGGGCTGATCGTGTCTCTCCCAGCATATATATGAGGTGAAAATGGGGTTGAAATAAAAAAGTCAACATTTTGGGGGTCATAGTAATTGGGGCACAGTAATCAGATAGATCCGTCTTGGAAGCAGACACAGAATTGATAGTTGTAGCTGTAAGGGGAAGGGGATCTTTCGGTTGGAAATGCCCCATTGTAGTGTGTGATGGCTGAATGCACGCCGAAGAACAGCGCTGCTGAGGACAAAAGGAAAGGAATTACACAGACTCTCACCAGTCTGCATTTCATCCCCATACAAACAGCCCAAACTTTAGGTAGGGGGCTTGAGCCTCATTAACCCAGTGGTGTTGTAGCCATGACATAGCGCAGCCCATACCAGTCACTTGCAGCAGTGTGAGATAATGTGCGCAGTTTACCAAGCCGCGGGTGAACAGGGAGCTTAACACCAATTACGTAAAATACTGTTGACTTCCCTTCCCAATAACACATGCTGAAGGGAGACCCTACCATGCACCCCCCTGCATTATGACAGAGTTGTGTGACTGAGCCCAACCTCCCCCTTTATCCTTAAGAGAGACTCCTGCAGTGATTCCTCGTGCTTTGATGTTGGAATCAAATATAGAAAGGTTAATTATGCCATAAAAAATGTTTAAGCGCCCCATCTACTGTAACAGTACAAACTTTCTTATTATTATACCATTTAAAATAATAACATGTGCGCCCTATCTGCTGTCACAGTACAACCTTTCTTATATTGGCTGTAGTGTGATATTGGAATAAAATATAGAAAGGTTAATTATGCCATAAAACATGTTTAAGTGCCCCATCTACTGTAACAGTACAACCTTTCTTATTATTATACCATTTAAAATAATAACATGTGCGCAAATGTACAACTGAGCGAATGCTAGGCTCCCAGACTTTGCACAGTATTAAAAAAAAAAAAACAACATGGGAAGCCGTATATTATACCATACTGTATGATATTCGGCTTCCCATGACAGAGTGAAGGCCCTGAAACAACGCCCACCTGGTAGCTCTGGCCAATCCCTGAACAGAGATGTTGGAGGGCGGGCTGTAGGCGGGCTATAACATTAGCTTTTCATTTCGGGCTGCATGTATGGCTGTAGCCATCAAGTGGGCGTGACTCCGAAGATTGCCGAACACTGCCTCCCACAATCTACCATGGGAGGCAGGATAGCATACAACACCGGCGCAGTCTTTTTATTTTTTTTACTTAGAAGTTTTATTAAAGGAAAGAATGCCTCACCTATCCCTGCAGCTATGATGATGGTTTTTCCCTAGGCTTCAAACAAAACTAATCAACTAGGGCTCGTCAGGATGTCTTATAAAAGCACAGTCCTGTGTCCAAACCTGATCTAACCTAGCCTATTGCTCTACCACTAATACAAAAAGGAAACCTAAACCTAGCCTAGGAAAGAATGACTCCGCCTTTACTTGTCTTATGGCGGCTGGTTTCTTTTTTAGTGTGTACATTTATTC